>NC_139231.1:133434192-133589557 GCF_977018435.1 Lepisma saccharinum | reverse complement strand
ATTAAAGAGGAAATAAAAAGTAGGCTTAATTCAGGAAATGCATGTTACTTCTCTCTTCATAAACTTTTGTCTTCTCGTTTAATATCTAAGAAAGTAAAAGTTAAAATATACAAAACAGTAATTTTGCCTGTAGTATTATATGGATGTGAAACTTGGTCCCTTACATTGAAAGAGGAACATAAATTGAGAGTATTCGAAAATAAGATCCTTAGGAAAATCTTTGGACCTAAAAGGGATGAGGAGACAGGTGAGTGGAGAAGGTTACATAATTTAGAACTACATAATTTGTATTCATGTCCAGATATTATTAGAATAATTAAATCAAGAAGACTTAGGTGGGCAGGCCATGTGGCACGAATGGGAGACGAAAGAGGAGTTTACAGGATTCTTGTTGGGAAACCTGATGGTAAGAGACCTGTAGGAAGGCCAAGACGAAGATGGAGGGACAATGTTGAGATGGACCTAAGGGAAATCGGTAGGGATGGAAAAGAGTATATAGATCTTGCTCAAGATAGGGAAAGATGGAAGGCCTGTGTTGCTGCAGCCATGAACCTTCGGGTTTAAGAAGGCTAGAGAGTTAGTTAGTTAGCTAGTGCAATCGAGAAAACGAAAGGCGGAATTGCAGGAACCTCAGGCAAAAGTTTTGCGTAGAACTGTTGTAGTTGGGCCAAGAGCTCTAAATGATAAAGGAGATGACGTTCCACTGGCTGTGAAAGTAGGAGATACAGCGTTACTTCCAGAATTCGGCTGAATGAGAATCGAGCCTGAAGATACCTACTGAATTAGGCCAATTATGTTTGGTATAATAGTTAAGCAGGTCTTTAATATGTTTGTGTTTAATATGTGTGAAGCTGTGTAGATGAATTTGAAGTTTTGGAAAAAATTCTACGTCAATATACTGTTTTGTTTTGAACAATCAACAGAAGAAAGATTATTAATACTGGTAATTGTAGTTTTATTTTTTTCAGTAGTGGTTTAGTATTTTAATTTTTCCTTGTAATCAGATGTGTTTGGACCCAAAGAATGGATTCTGTAGCAGAAGTACCTGTTGGTGTGTACTTGGAGCATTCATGGGTAACTTGTCTCTTTTGTGAAAGAGTGCTCTTCTATACTTGTGGCCATCTCAAAGGAAGCAAGGTTACAATAGCATTGTAAGAGGGGCAGAGAGGAAGGAGAAATGTTGCCAGAGACTTAAGAGAAGAAATGCATATGAGCTGCTATAAAGTCTCACACACTCACAATCAGTGGCGTGCCCGAGGGGGGTTGGTGGAGGTTATAACCCACCTCCCTTTGGCCCAGTTTTCCTAAAAAAATAACGTCAAAGGTAGTAAAATATGACAAAATGAGGATGACTACCAAGAAAAAGTATACGTAACCCCTCCCTTTCGAAAATCATGGGCACGCCACTTCTCACAATGAACTAATACCCATCTTTCTCACATTCATTGGCACCATGTTAACAGATGCTGTCTACATGGGACAAAGAAATGAGTTTCCCATACTAAAATTTAGAGTAAAATAAGGCATTTGTAAAATAATTTTTGCATTATGTATGGTTAGGGTTACCAGACGTCCGATTTTTCCCGGACATTTCCTAAATTTTAGCCTTATGTCCGGCGTCCGGGAGTAATTTGAAAAATATCATAAATGTCCTACATTTTGAGCATCACATAATATTAATTAGGAAAATACGTAACTGAAAAAAAAACATGCAAGTTACAAGTCTATGGACTGCGCTTCCAAACTCAATACTGAAATTTATTTTGATTCAGTCATTGCCCGAAAAGAAAGTAAGTTTGTCCTGCTATTAAAAAAAAAAGGCAAAACGGAAGAAATTAATGAACAAAGTTTTGGGACCACTTTCTGATAATGTCACTGTTCAATGCCTGAACAGAATTCCTTGATGAAACAAGGTGTTGCACGTACATTCTTATTCAATATTCAATATAATTTGATTGTAAAGCAGGGGTATAGAGAACAAAGTTATTCAGGGTGTCTGCCAGTCAAGAAAGTCATGGAAGTCACGAGAAAGTAAAGAAATCAACAAGTAGGTCAAGAAGTCAATAAAACGGCAATAAATTATTCTTGTGGTCAAGAATTTTTGCTATCATAATGACTGATTGGTTGATTTAGTTTATTTTTACTTCACTTTCTTCTGTCTCTTTGGCTAATCGCGAAGATGAGGATGAATGATGGTAAGATAAGATGGATGAAGGGACAGTCACAAACATATAGGGACAACCGACATAAGATGATACTGGCTGTGAGTCCAGACGCCAAAGCCTCGCTTGTCTGTTAAACACAGTTGGGGATGCATTAATACGAGAAAGCAGATCTAATTCTCTTTTTAAAGGCAGCTTTACTTTTTATCTTAACTGACCCTTTGGTAGGGGTTTTCATTAAATAAATATGTATTTTCTTAATTACTAATTTCCAACTTTACCTAAGTAGGGGTCGAATAAGAAAAAAACAGAAAAAAGGTCTAGAAAAGTCCAGAAAAAGTCAAGAAGTCTGGATGTGTTATTTTGGTACACACCTTGTTATTGAATTAAAAACTACCCAAGATGAAACTTCTGGAACAATTTTAAATTACGGTAATTGCTGACTATTTGTTTGCCATTACAGGTCATAATTCAAATGTTGAGAGAGTACTTTCATTACCATCAGCACAACAGACTCACGAGAGATATTATTTTTTCATAAGTCTGTAAAATATTTGGTACTGGTCCCTATAATTTCAGAGAGTTTGACTGTCCACTCTAACAAAATATAGTTTGACTAAACCTGAAATTTTGATAAAAATTGTCTTCTCTGAGATGTACCACTTAAATCATGTAGTAAGAGGTGCATGGATTAGTATGATTGCAAGTTTTGAAATTTTGCATTTAAAAATTCATTAAATATTAATTTTTTTTGAAACTGAAAAGTGTCATATTTCAACTACTTTCTAACGTGTTTTATAGAAATATGTATTTATTGAGAATGTTTTGTGTCCTACATTTTGACTTAATGTCCTACATTTTGGGACAGCATATCCTACATTTCCCTTACAACGATTTGGTAACTTTATGCAAGGTGCTATGTTGACGAGTGCTTCTTCTAAATATATTTTTGGTCTGAGCTTTCTGCCAGAGTGGTTAGTGCAATGCATTATAAATACAAGAGTCCCAAGTTCACATCCTTAATAAAACATGCGTCGTTATATTTGTATATTTCTTATTTTGTAGTTTTTCTAATACATTTGGCTAATGAAGATTACAATAATGAATGCTGACGTGAGTAGGTGAAGATGATGAACACTAACATCCAGAAGATGACGCAAACCTGTTAACTGTAGTGATAAGGACCACATAATGCCATTGGCCACGAGGAAGCTCTGTGGGTGTATCATTGTGTATATTTCATTGTTTATTTCTCCATTCATCATTACTGCAAATTACCCAAGAGGTTGAAAAGCAAGATAAAATACTGAAAGTAGGAATAGTAATGAGAAATGTGCCTTCTGGAGTGTATTAGGTTCATTATTTGTAAGATCTGATAAGGGAGAATTCACACCGAAGAGACACGCGACATATTTGGAGCGAATATTTAAGAAACAATATAGAGGGTGGTCCAAAAGTGTGGAAACACCTGAATAAAAATTGAATAGCATGATATTTCCAAAAACTAACATTGCAGGTTTGTAATAGGGGTGGGGGAAAATGTTATAGGGAATATGACGATGACGGCCGCCATCTTGAAATCCGCCATCTTGAATGCAACTTTAAAAGTTCAAATGGAAACCATGTCGTGTAATACCTCATTTCAATAGGAAATTTTCTCGCGAGTTCAACGGTGTGCGAGAAAATTCGAGATATTGTTCACCTTAAGCAACCCATCATTGCCGCATGTGCCAGCATTACTGCAGACACTTTGCGCAGGGTTTTGCACGAATGGGTATCAAGACTGGCTTTAACTGTGGAACGTGTTAATTACGAACACAATTTCCGGAGTAAACGATGGCCTTGACATGTCCCCACAGGTAGAAATCCAGCGGAGTGAGGTCTGGAGAATGTGGTGACCACTACACAGCACCTCGTTGTCCAATCCAAGTGTTGGGAAACTGCACATCCAGGTACTGACGAACACAATTTCCGTAATGAGGAGGGGCGCCATCATGATTTTGGTTTATCAGCCACAGTCCCGGTTTCACGAAATTTTGAAAGCACTTTACTGACGGTACCATAATGGATGGGGACCCTATCTGGGTGACGGTGGTTAAAATCGTCTGCAATCACCCTCGTGCTTCGTTCGCCTGAGATCAACACGATCTCAATGCGTTCTGCCTGCGTGGGACTCATGGTGTGTTACGTCACCTGCAACGATAAAGCATGCATAAAACGTTAATAACTTCGTCCCTGTTGGTGCTAGAGCAAAATTATGCACACCGTTGAACTCGCGAGAAAATTTCCTATTGAAATGAGATATTACATGACATGGTTTCCATTTGAACTTTTAAAGTTGCATTCAAGATGGCGGATTTCAAGATGGCGGCCGTCATCGTCATATTCCCTATAACATTTTCCCCCACCCCTATTACAAACCTGCAATGTTAGTTTTTGGAAATATCATGCTATTCAATTTTTATTCAGGTGTTTTCACACTTTTGGACAACCCTGTACTACAGATTAGAAATATGGATATACCTTCTGACGTTCAAAATCTGCATTGATTACGAAGGTCTGGGAAGTAACGTCTTCACTTTACCCCTTCCACCTTTAAGATTCCCTGGGCCATGTTTTTGTTTACCGAAGAACGCTTCTCTGCTCCCCTGCCTACAGAGGAACGTGACCCGCTACTACAAAGCGGATGAGGTCATGTGTCAGGAGCAGAGGTGTTCACCCTCCGGAAGATTTGTGTGGGTTAGAGCAACTGCGATCTCGGAGGATGAGGGCGGTGGAGGGCGAGAGCGATCTCGGAGGGTGAGAGCGGTAGAGGGCGAGGGCGATCTCGGAGGGTGAGGGCGGTGGAGGGCGAAGGCGTTCTCGGAGGGTGAGGGCAGTGGAGGGCGAGACCGATCTTGGAGGGTGAGGGCTGTGGAGGGTGAGGGCGATTGCGATCTCGGAGGGTGAGGGCGGTGGAGGGCGAAGGCGTTCTCGGAGGGTGAGGGCGACTGCGATCTCGGAGGGTAAGGGCGGTGGAGGGCGAGGGCGATCTCGGAGGGTGAGGGCGGTGGAGGACGAAGGCGATCTCGGAGGGTGAGGGCGGTGGAGGGCGAGAGCGATCTTGGAGGGTGAGGGCTGTGGAGGGTGAGGGTGATTGCGATCTCGGAGGGTGAGGGCGGTGGAGGGCGAAGGCGTTCTCGGAGGGTGAGGGCGACTGCGATCTCGGAGGGTAAGGGCGGTGGAGGGCGAGGGCGATCTCGGAGGGTGAGGGCGGTGGAGGACGAAGGCGTTCTCGGAGGGTGAGGGCGGAGGAGGGCGAGAGCGATCTTGGAGGGTGAGGGCTGTGGAGGGTGAGGGTGATTGCGATCTCGGAGGGTGAGGGCGGTGGAGGGCGAAGGCGTTCTCGGAGGGTGAGGGCGGTGGAGGGTGAGGGCGACTGCGATCTCAGAGGGTGAGGGCGGTGGAGGGCGAGGGCGATCTTGGAAGGTGAGGGCGATTGCGATCTCGGAGGGTGAGGACGATTGCGATCTCGGAGGATGAGGGCGGTGGAGGGCAGTAGGTAGTAAATATTCATTTGAGGCCAACTTCAACTTTGACCCTTCAAAAACCTGTCATTTTAGTTCACGAACTCACTATTTCTCTACGTTTCGCGGTTGTTTTATTGCAGTAACGAACTAAAAGAGTGATAAAAAGGCTCTGAAAAGTGAGTGTCAAAAACGTACTTTCAGGTACGCATGCTCTAGCGTTGTAACTTTCTAAACACGTCCATGTTTCTATATCGTGAGCTTTGTTAACCTAATGTTGCTTTGCTTCCGTCGTGACCTTTGTAAACCTAATGTTTTCCTCTTATTTAGGTTTCCATATCGTGGTCTTTGTAACAACCTCTCTTTTTCTGTAAACCAAAATGTGTGCTTTCAAGCAAAAACATCTGCCAGGGTGTGTGTGTGTCGTTAGCTAATGGCTGGGTGCGGCACACACCTCTGTAGAGTTTTTATTTTCCCATGACCCCCCCCCCCCCACCGTAAATGCATGCAACGACTCTAGTGTTATTTTGATGTTTTGAATGAGATGTATGTTTTATTATTTTTCTTGATGAAGATGTTACAAATAAAGTTGCATGCTTTTTTTTCCTAGTGTGTGTGCTTGTTGTTGTTCAGCAGCATTATTTCGTGCTATAGTGCAAAATTCTCGTTATCTCATACTATAGTGCAAAACTGGTGTAACTGATTATCTTGTGCTATAGTGCAAAAATTGTTGTGATATAGTGCAAAAACTTCTTATCTCGTGCTTTTTTTTTGTCGTGCAATCTGTTAAAACTGCTCCGACACTCTCTCGTTCTTCACGTCATAGATGAAGGACTTCTCTGCAATCAGGATGATGCTGCACACGGTGTCCTCGGGCAGAGCATCGTGGAACTCGCACACGACCTTGATGTTGGTGCGATCGTTGACCACCACCTGCTTCCTCTTTGTCGTGTTGATCACGAACATGGGTCTGTGTGCTTTGAATTCGCTGGGTGCGTAGTACATGTCCACGTTTCCCTCGGTCACCCGCTTGTAAGCAGAGTACGCTTCGTATAGTTTGAGAAAATAATCTTTTGTCATGTCGAGGTTGTAATTCTCGCGCGGGAATACTTCGTTCCTACCGTTCTTCAGATAAACGTTCTTGATCTTGCAGTCGTCAAATTTACTGGAATCTTTTTCCTGATTGTTGTCCCTCGCGGTCTGAAAGAGCACTTCGACGAAATCTGGCATTTCGTACTGTATGTTATTGAATTGCGTCGTGACGTCGAAATCCAGGTGACTTCCTGACGCTATTTTCTGCACGCACTGGTAACCGTGAAAGTGAATCGGTGTCTGTGGATTTTTCAAGATCTCTGCTTTGTACTTGAGAGCGTAGTTGGTTTCGTATTCCAACACCGGAATTCTCAGCTCCATGCTGCGGATGATGCATTTTGCTGCTTCGGGCAGAGTGTTTGGTAAAGGTGTGATTCCATCCGGACCCAAGTTGCTGTATCGCATCAGTGCGTCGTTGTCGTTGGCCGCTCTGCGAAATGTGATCCTCAGTCCTCCTTTCCACATGATCTCATTGTAGTCCGAGAAGAAACCTGGAAGTAGACGCATGGGAAACAGCACCGTGTGACTTCTCGTTGATATTTTCGTTCCTGCTTCGAATCCTCCCGCCTGATAGTATGCTGCGTCCGTCTTCGATAATTTCAATGTTCCCACTGCCGTTGACGTGATGCCTGGATAATCGATTCTGTCGATGACCGTTCCGTGTTTCCTGACTTCGACCTGTGAGAATAGGTAAGGCACAAAGTTGTCCACGAGTTTTAAATTTGCTGCGGCTGGGAATGCATCTCCGCTTTCTTTTTTCACCACGTCGAATTGAATGTAAAGGTCCGCTCTGTGAGGATGAACGACCCCATCGCCTACGTCCACGTCATATTCGAGTTCCCGGTTCGCTTCGTTGAGATTGGCGAACGTGCAACGGTTTGGAGGGAAAGATTGCAACTCGTAACTTTCAATCTGTTCCATGATGTACGGTTATTTATTATATGTTGATCTCGACGATGACCGTAGTTGTGGCACCTGCAAAATCCACCACGTCCCCTTTCTCGTTCGTCACCACTAACTCTAACTGATCTATGCGATTGCGACATACTGGAAAATAAATCGGCGAAGAGGGTGTGTAGATGATAGGTTCCATGAACTCGGAACTGTTTTGAACGTGGCGATGATTCCCGTCTGCTTGTGACTTCCTAACAACCCTTCAGATTTCGTGATCATGCCTTCAGCTACGTTGCAGTGAATGTTTAACGTCTCGATGACTAGAAATTTAGGAATGTTTGCTCCTGTGTGCATGATGCCAGCTTCGAGTTTGTTGTTGTTCTCGAAACCTAATAGTTCTCCTATCGTGCCCAGATCCACCGTCTCCGTCGCGGACACAATTTCAACTCTGTGCGTGACGGAATTTTGAGAAAGGAATGTGCTCTGTAACGTTAGGTATGAGGTACATGCTGTAGAATGAACGTAAAGCTATGGATTTAGGATAGACGAAGTGCAAAGTGAGTTTCAAGACCGAAGTCTCGCTCGTGAGATGAAACACTCCCATTGTGTTTCAGGTTCCACAGTGCTTTCTAGAAATCTTCGATCGTAGGGTTATTTATTTTAGAGAGAAACACGAGCATGGAGAGACAGAGATGACCACAGTTCACGTCTCCGAAATATTGAATGCGTTCGTCGTTGTAGTATAGGTTGTTCGTTTTCAGATAATTGACTAAATTTGTAGGTGGAACACCTCCGAAAGAATCGAAAACAAATGCTTTATTATTTGCGTAGTGGTAACATATCCAATGCGTGCCTGGATTTTGGTGACTGTCCAAGTTAACTACGGCACATTCTCTATTTCTAACGGTTGAAGGTAATGAATCTGTCATGAAAACGCCTCTGAAGTGTTTGATTTGTAATGGTTTGATTAAAGATTCAATGTCGAAGTTGGTGAGTGTTTCTTCTTTTTTTTAAACTTGCTCACGACGCCTTTCCCCTTCTTCTCCATGGCTAGGTTGTGACGTTTCTGTTCTTCCAATTCCGCCTTGTTTTTTTTTCGAGTCGATCACTGTTTTCGCTATGGCGGCGCTACCCCCTGCCAAACTCCCTACAGCCCCCAAAGCCGCTAAAATTGCCGGGATGCTGAATACGAAACCTCCTGTATTTTGCTGTTTCCTCGACTGCTGCAACCTTCTCAATTGTGGAGTGCTGAGCAGCAATTTCATTCCGTGTCCTTTCGTCAAGCAAGAATGTTTCTTCTCGCGTTGTTTCTTGGTGAGTAACCCATCGAGGGCACCCAGCGTTTTCAGATTCGAATATGGTATCTGGTACACGACACCCTTTGGCTTCATTGTAGATTTGTTTCACGGTATGTTATTTATATATGTTCTGAGATTTTTTTCTGTTAAAAATAACGCTTTTTTCATGGGAAAAAAGTGATCCCAGCTTGAAAAATGTTCCGGTATGCATATAAGGTAAGTAGAAATGATTTTTATTTGAAAATATACGAGTTTAATGTGTCTCCGGCTTATACAACTGGTACCAAAAATTAAAAACACTTCACTAAATTTTTTCACGAAAAAAGTTCAATTTTTGACATAAAGAGTAATTATTAAACCATTGACGTTAGCCCCAAAAACCATCCACACGTGTAGCCCCGAAAACCATTGACGTTAGCCCAAAAATTCACGATAGCCCCACGAACCATCACGGGTACGAGGTATGCCTACTAGGTTAGGTTAGGTTCCATTAGCACTCCATTCGTTCAATTTAGCTTATACGGACAAAGACACGTCATCTAATAGAGAAAAGACGGCGTGGGTTGAAACACTGACTACGGCGTTTACGTCATCAAACACATGGAACATTGTGCTCTCATGCAGAAAGCAAATGGCGGCAGCAGCAATAGCGCGTCGGAAAGAGATTTTTTCGTAGAAAACCACATGCTTTCGCATTAAAATGGATCAATACTACATTACCGAACATCAACAACGGTACAGAAAATGATTTGCGTAAGTACTTTCTCCTGTAAATTTGAAGAAATCCGTCTCTGGTATAGTAAAGTGTTACCAAAGGATTTCCGATATCTCCAAGATGTGTTTTAAGTACACGCAACTGCCCACTGTATTTTCCTTCTGCTTCTCGAAGACGCCAAAAAACAGATTGTGGGCCATTTTGGTAGCTCTATTTTCTTCTTTGAAGTTGGATATATCATACACAAACACAGAATATTTGGTAGCTCTATTTTCTTCTTTGAAGTTGGATATCATACACAAACACAGAATATGACCAATGTAGTTCGCTGTAGTCCGCTCTAGACAGTTTCAAGAATCGCAAATTCAGAAAATGACTACAAATTTGACCACAAGCCTGACGCGGCTACATATTAGACCACATATCGGACTACTAACAGTTCGTGAATCGCGCCCAAGAAGAATAAAGGCAGTGTGTGCTGCCGCGTTCTTTTTCTGGTGGAACCTCAAAAAAGATGCGCGTGGCTGTAGACTCGGTCTTTGTTTTATCGTGATTTCATCACTGTGAAGTTGTAGCGATTACTTTCACAAAAATGTTTTAAGATTAGGTCCCTCAGTATTCTTCTAATAATAAACCTAAATGCTCTCGTAGTTAGGTTAAGTGCTGTTAGTATTAAAATAATATCGCTAAATGCTTTCTAAAGAAAAAGGTTCTAAATTACCTGTACATTCATTCCCACTAATCATAAACTTGCATTTCTCTCGTCTTAATCTGTTCTTAAGATATGTAACATCCTCTTAGCAGAGGAATTACGTGGCAGCAGCAAATTTGACGCTTATTCTTAATGCTGGCACGTGCGTGGCAGCAGACTCGGCCAAGAATAAAGCAGTCCCCATGGCTAGAAACCGCAAAGGATAGTCGGTGTGAGCCGGTAAAGAAAGCAAGCAAGCACAGTAAGCAAGCGTACTTCAACGTATTTCAACCAGTGTTGCCACATGAAGGGAAATTTCCCTTTCTGAAGGGAAATTTGGAGCAAATTTTAAGTTAAAAGGGAAAAGGGAAATTCAATGAAAAATAGCGAATTTTCAGGGAAATTTTAAGACAGACTCAACATTAATTATATTAAACATTATAATAGTTTTGAAAATGAGAACTTATTTTTTTTATTATTTTGTCGTATACTTTGTTCTGAGAGGAAGGGTGGAATTTTGGTTGACCCACATCTGGCTACCGTTTGGGGCCGGAGGTCATTGGCCATTCACCCTTATGTCCCGGCTTTGTGAGTGCGAGTCCGAGGGTATTGTTTATGTAAAGCTTTCTCTTTGGTTCTCTGAATTTTGCCTCAAACACTACACGTGCAAACCATAAAGTTCTCTTTGTCGAAAACTATCTTTACCAGTCTTCATTGGACACTGGGTTATTCGTCGTGTGCAAGTGTTTGGTGAGGTTGTGCTCTTCTTGGACGATGGAAGAAAAAAGGAAACGATCTGCAACTCCAGAATATATTAGAAAACGTCATGGAGAATTATCGGAAGATGAAAAAACACCGCGGAAACGAGTTAAAAAATTCCATGCAGAGTGGCAAGAAGTGACCAACAATGGATCAAATTTTAATAAAAACTTGCTGTGTTTTAGAAGTTTCCACCTAATATGTGAAATTTACCAGAATAGAACATTTGCTCAGGTATGTAATATACAGGGTGTCATTTTAATGGCGCCCACGGACCACAGATTCGTATAGAGGACATCAAAACAAACAACTTTTCCCAGTAACATTTTTCTCGTTCGTGCGTCGATTCGACGCTACAGCCGTTCAAAAAAGACCGTTTTGCCGCCTGGATGCTGGCAACCCAACACAACATTTGATCGTACCTGTGACGTCATATCCTCCGGCGAAACAGCGCACGGCAGGGTTGCAAGGAACACACAAATGTTGTGAAAAATGACAAACTACCAACCACATTATTAGCTATAAAACGAAGCGAGAAACGCGTCCAGCAGACCGAACATCATAGCCTACCAGCCAGAAGATCAGCAGTCATCTCAGGGGAAGAGGGAAGTAAACCAACGATACGAGAAATGGTAAAAAAACTTATTCAAAATGAAATGTCAATGTCGGATTTTGTCTCAGCCTACATCTAAAATATCAAGAACTATAAATTTTATTGGACTTACAGCTTACACGTGGCTGTTTACGCCCAACTACATGTCAAATATTTGCAAATCTCGTTGCAAGGTTGATATCTACAGGTTTGTGTCCAGATGCCATGCGGTACTTTTGTGCTGATAACGGAAGTATCCGAGGTTCACGTTGTTACATTACGACTAAAACACGTACAACCACAGTAACAATCTAATGATGAATCAGTACCGAATATACTACCCTGTTCACAGATGCAAACTGGCCTCCCCAATGGCGCAGTGGTAGCGTCGTCGCCTTGTAATCAAGGGGTCCCGGGTTCGATACCCGGTGGAGGCACAAGTGGTTCGGATCCCACTTTAAACTGTAGGTCCAGTCCCAATTAGCCTTACTGTGCATAAAGTGGACTTAAAACAACAAATCAACCAACCAACCAACAGATGCAAACTATTGCATGTGTATCCGGTGCATAGATAAACACATTGTCGTCTTAGAGCTTGTATTACTACTACTTATATCCCTGTATTTTCAATCATTTTTGCCACTTGGCTCATAATGCTCTTACCCCCACACCCCCTATACGCCTTCATGGCGTGGTGCTGTGCACAGGGGAATACTTTACCTTTTTTTTCTTTTTTTATATATACACATTATATTATCTGTTGCTTACGTTTGGAATTTTGAGTTCTTTCATTTCTATTTTGTCATCTGTTCAGTGTGTCACAGACAACTAGTATCAGAACAACGAAGTGGATAGACTAAATTGTAGATGCTAACTTGGTAACTAGATTTGCAAATATTTGACATGTAAGCTGAGACAAAATTCGATATGACCACTTCCACTTGAATTTTATTTTCTTTCTACCATTTTTCGTATCGTTTGTTTATTTCCTGTTAGGTTACAGAACGTGTTTTCTCGTTTTGTGTTACGGTACATAATGTGGCTGATTGTAGCTATGTCATTTTTCACAGAGTATGTGTGTTCCTGGCAACCCTGGAACGCATCGCTTCACGACGGGATATGACGTCACAAATGCAATCAAATGTTGTGTGTGGTTGCCAGCATTCAGGCGGCAAAACGGGCTTTTTTGAACGACTGTAGCGCCGAAATGACGCTCCAACGAGAAAAATGTTACTGAGAAAAGTTGTTTGTTTTGATGTCCTCTATACGTTTCCGTGGGCGCCATTAAAATGACACCCTGTATATATATATATATATATATATATATATATATATATATATATATATATATATATATATATATATATATATATATATATATTTAATGAAACGTGTATACCCATGCGCCGAACTTCATATGTGCGCCTTACTAGAACAGCATTTTGTGTAGAATATTTTTAATTTTCTTCTGGGGCATGGGCCTCCCTAAATCCAATCTCTGTTTGTGTGTTTTGCTTTTTACTGATGAAAATCTTCAGTTGCCAACTTTAACATAGTTTTAGCTTTCATCTCAAAACAAAAAAAAATGGTTTGGTTTAGCAAGAAAATCTAAATCTTCCAAAAAAAACATTTAAAGTTATTGATTTTATTGTTTATTGACTTGGTTTATTTTACTTCGCTTTTCTGCCACTTTTGGCTAATTGTAAAGATAGGAATGAGTGATGATATGATGAAATTGATGAATGGACATTCACAAACAGCCATGCCCAGGCCGGGATTTGAACACGGTACCCCTGGCGTGGTAGCATATAAAAGTTAAATTGATTAACATTTTATACACACATACTCGCGTACTTTCGACGTGGCCTTTGGCCACGTCTTGTACCCTCGCATGCGTGACCTTCGGCCACGTTGTGATCGCAATCATGTTTTAGATGGGGTTCCTCAATGATCTTAATGACTTTGAAAATGTCTGCATGTTGTATTGGATGATGGGGAACATGTGTACAAGTTCGATAATTTGAAAAGTTTAGAAAGTAACTTTGTGTGTGTATGGGCTCTAATAAAGTACAAATATTCAAACTATTATTGTCTATTTTCTTAATAATAAACTGTGTAAGTAATAACCGTTTCAAGATAACTAGTTGGATGTTTTGCTTAAACGAATTGAAAAGCGACTAAATTGAAAATGCAATATTTACGTATTTTGTTATTTTCACATTTTTGAACGTAATTGGATAATAACTGTTTTCTGATGCTCGTAATTTGAAATTCGAAAAGTCTAGCATAATCCCCTTACAGTAGTTTCCGGGGTGAAAATAAACTTTCTTTAAGTTCCCTAGCAACGTCCGTTTCCATGGACAACAACAGGCACGGCAAGCTCTAAGGAATTGCATGTCATTATACCCCCTAAACATTTAGTTAAAACAAGCACGATGTAGATATTTACGCATTGAGTATAACAATATATACGTAATTGTATCTGGGCTGAAACTCCTTATTATGTAGATGTCACCCTTGTTTCAGGCACCTTTTCAAAGTCATGAGTTGATTCATCTGTGTGTTGTAGATCTGTGAGAAATATAATGTATCTCGACAATTAAGAATTGAAGGAAACAATGTGTGCAAAAGAAATGCCCGTGGCAACGGTTGCTAAGGACGTGAGAAAAGGGCATTTTCACCCTTAAGGAAGGGCCGATTGAGCGATTTTTTAATTTTCTCGGCCTTTTGGGACGATTTCATGGGGGGTCGTAATCGGGCATTTTTCGCCTCCGGGGCTTCCTTCATGGAGAACATTTATGTCAGTGAGTGGTGGGATTGGGGCTTTATATATATTGGACGAACATGGGTCAAGGATAATATTTAATTATTATTATTAATAATAATAATAATTCTTTAAATGAAGGGAAAAAATGGGCGAAAAAGGGAAATTTTACCCCTTGGAAAGGGAAATTGTGCTTTCAGATTGTGGCAACACTGACTTCAACATGTGATTTATTGTGTGTGGTGGTGGTACCACAGATTGTGGTACAGCGCTGTAGTGGTGGTTTAGCGCAAGGTTTAGCGAATGTATAAAGAAGCTTGTCAACAATTTTTGTCAAGTGTCAAATCTACTATTCAATAGAACTTTTTACCTGCAAAAGATAACCCCGAAAATGTCGGGAGATATAAAAAATAGTGTGAAATCTGTTTTGTTAAATTATGCTCTTAATGAGTTATGCAAACCATCTTCCTACCATGCTTATAATTACATGAAAATGGATTTAAGTTCTTCCGGCATGGAGGTCGTGGGAGCTTTGATGGCATCACATGAAGATAATTCTGCAGAAGGTGCACCTTTAGAACTACATACATTTGAAGACGATGATGATGTTAATTATAATGCCACCCAGCTTGATATTGTGGATTTACCTACAGCAGTGGATGATGTATATTTCAGAAATAACTTCCGAATGAAGAAGAGCACAATGGAGGTAAATGTCATTAGATGTAACGCACACTCACTCATGACGCCTTTGACTGCATGTACCCCCTCGAAAATGATTTTTTTAATTATATATTGCGATGGTTTATGTGGTACTTAAGTATTATACAGAGTACCTCATTTCAGACAGTCTGCTTACCCGGAAAATTTTAGTATTATATGAACTACCTCACCTAACCTAACCTCATAAGTGTTTCTTTTGCTTTCCCAGAAAACAGACAGTCTGAAATGAGGTAGTCCGTATAATACTAAAGTACAGTTTATGTTAACACAAAAGTTGTTTCAGGGCATGGAAACCAAAGTGAGATCTGCATGAAGAAAAACAACTATCCCAGACTTCTATCCCCACTGTTGGTCCAAGTTCCAGTTGTTTTAATTAAGAACTATAGATTGACCACAAGGAAAAAACCTTGGGACAAAAAGTCCCCACAGAGTTTTCCCTTCTTCCCTCCACCTCTTGCCATAAGGAAGCATGGTCCACTCTCCCCCTCTCCTACTCGCTGGGGTACTGTGCACAGGAGTCACGGGTCTGCGCAGGTTGTTTTGCTCGTGGTTCCACTATAGTCATGGTATATACATTTTTTACATCATTTGATTGTCTGTTGACACATACTTCTGATGCTTAGTGATTCCTTACTCTCTAGGAGAAAGATTTTCCCCATCCATATAACGTCAACATAATTCTTTGTGAGCAGCCATTCGTTTACCGTTGTCTTGCATGTGGACTGCTGCTACCATCTATATTATGTGCAAAGGGATAATATGCCCATAATTACTCCCGTTGTTATGATAGGCAGGTCACATTTAGGGCTCTTTGCATTAAAATAATGTCCTTAAATGCTTCCGATCACGTAACATCTGATCTCAAGCATGAAACCCCCTTCGAGCCTTGCATGAAAATCTGCATAACAAACACTTTAATTTCATCAGGTTTGAGTCTCACACTGGTCATGGGTGTTCTTTGTGAGTGTCCCTTCATCACTCAGTGTTGCGATTAGCCTAAGTGGCAGAGACACCAAGAATGGCCACACAGTTTATGAAGGTTATGTTGTTTATGAACATTTCCTGTTATTTTTAGCTCAGGGATATTTACAGTGATAAATGTCTGTTATATCGGAGACACATTTCTTCATTTTTACAGAAGAAAGTACTTACGGAAATGAGTTTGTGTAGCATTTTGAAAGTTCATGGATGTATATTTTCTCACTGTAGAATGCTGCACAACAAGAAATAAGCACTTTTGATATAATAAACTTGCATTTTGTGCAAAGCGACAAGATTATGCTGTTGTTTCCATTGTGTACCTGCAGATGGCACGAGTGTCTAAAGTCACGCGGTCTTGCCAGTATTTCCAAACATGCCTTCTTTTTTTTTACGAGATTATTTTTTAACTATGCTTCCTAACCTTGCTGGAAATGGTCCATGGGGCTATCGTGAATGGTTTGTGATGACATAATGAACACGAAAGTAGGTATTTTTCAGTTAAGAAGGTTGAAACACTGCATACCCACTCCAAAGCGACAAAACACAAGCATGACACAAGCATCCACAGCTATGCGTGCCATATTGTATGTTCCGCAATGGAAGAAAGGAACCAAAATAATTACTCTTAATGTGAAAAATCAAAGTTATTTTCGTGTAAAAAGCATAATGGCACCTTCAACTATGTTCCGCAATACACAATTGGTAACTACGAACCATTCGAAACACAAAATATCACAAATCTGGTCTCATTCACCACTTTGGCCTCCCCAGAGACTGTCTTTTTATCAAAGGGTCATAGGTGTGAGCTCTAGTACATGCAGACTGCACAGTGGTTTGAATTTCAGTTTGAGCTGTAAGTCTATCTCAATTAGCCTAAGCACACATACCATGAAGGCATATGGGGTGATGTGCAGGTAGAGCTACATACATTCTTGATCTCAGTTATACGTAGTTGAGATGATGTGATCAGCATCATGCCTGGTCACATTTATTCCCCCAGGTAGTCATTGATATGAGGTTGGGTCTCAAGAGTTGTCAGAAACTGAAATGATGGAGAAAATCCTGGTGCAGGTCACCTGACCAGGGATTCTAACCTGGATGTTCCATGTGGTAGCCAGATGCTCTTCCAAATGAGCTACCATGGCTCCTTCCTAACTGCGCATAAAGTGACACATGCTCAATTTAAGATTGGTAGAAACATAAGTGGTGAAGCTAGTCACTCTAATTGAAGAACTCTCTTGGTGGCCATTTAATGGTGCACTTGCACTCCAGTAATTGCCAGCATAAGACAACAGATTGGTTTTGCTATTATTTTCCAAACATTGCATTCATTGACTATTAGAGTAATTTTTGCTCTCCTCCACTACAAGGGCAACATTAATCCCTGTGGTTATTTATGCTGAAACTTGTTTTTCACTTATTAACTAAAGAAAAATCTTTTTTACCAGTTACTTTGATCTTTTAACAAATATATTCCCTCAATGAGCTTTTGCACCAAGGAGTTTGGGGTTTATTTCCACAGTTTAAATTTATAAACGCAAACATCTATCATGCCTACCATTTCAGGAAATTAGGTTCTTATTTGCATCTTAAATGAATAGCACCAATATATATTACTTTTCTAAATTTGTACACCGCCCACCAATAGGTGACAAATTTAGTACAAGAACTTTCTTTTTCCGTCTGTTGCTTACAAGAATGAATGTAACAAAATGGACGTCCAATGTCTCGACAGGAACTGACTTCAGGCATCAAACTGATTTGCTGGAGCAGAGTTTCGGTGCATTCCGGCTCACTTTGAGTCCTGTGTAGCAATTTTGAAGATGAAGCAATTGTAGTTAGTTTCACAAGAGACTGACTACCTTGCGAGAGACCTGGGTTCAATCCCTGGTGGAGGGGAACCGGGATTTTTTTCCACCTGTTGAAGTGGCTCCGGCGTCCACCCAGCGTTGTATAAAGTGGGTACTTGGAGGAAACTCTGGGGAATGAAGGCAGCCAGGGGCATGGTGCTGATCACATCACCACCACCTTCGGCTGTGATCAAGAAAGTGTGGGGCCCTAACTCCACACCCCCTATAACCCTTCATGGCATGGTGCAAAGCACCATGGGGATCACTTCAACTTTTTTTTTCACAAGAGACTGTGCTTGTAAGTTGCTGCTAACTGTGTAGGAGTTTGTATTCTGTTGTTGCCAAAACATTATTACAGCTACTATATTTTTTCCATGTTTCATTCCAGAGTCTTGTTCAAACAATTGGAAACAAGGTAGCGGGACGAAGCCAGCTTTTACGTGACCAGTTGCCATTGGAGACAAAAGTACATCTAACAGTGTGGATGCTAGGCACTACGGAACCATATTACTCAGTATGCGATCGATTTAACATCGACAAGAAGCTTG
This sequence comes from Lepisma saccharinum, assembly GCF_977018435.1. Classification (NCBI taxonomy): domain Eukaryota; kingdom Metazoa; phylum Arthropoda; class Insecta; order Zygentoma; family Lepismatidae; genus Lepisma; species Lepisma saccharinum. The sequence continues at coordinate 133,570,982 of NC_139231.1, read as the reverse complement.
CATACAACATCTTCTATGAGGTTTGCAACGACATTGTTGATCTAGCTAATGATTATATAAAGTGGCCAAGTTCTTCCCGTTCTTCAGAGATTGCGGAAGCTTTTGAGGACCAGTATGGATTCCCAGGAGTTATCGGTGTTATAGGCGGTTGTTACATTCCCATCATACCTCCAAGTGAAGATCAAAATAAGTACATTGACAACATGGGCAACCATTCAATTGTTCTTCAAGCTGTGTGTGACGATAAGATGTATTTCACGGATGTTTATGCTGGATGTCCTGGTAAACTGAGTTTAGGGAGGGTGTTAGGTAAGAGTCCATTGTATGCGAAGATCAGCAACAAAGATGATCCGCTGATCGAGCCTCGAAAGCACATATTAGGAGACTCAATTTACCCTCAGCTCGCCACGCTTTTGACTCCGTACGACAGTCTGAATCTCAACGACCAACAGAAGAAGTTCAACAGGCTTCACAGGAATGCACATAAGGTGATAGAAGCTTCTCTGAAAAAGCTGAGAGCAAGATTTAAAAGGCTGAAGTATATTCACCTCACGCCGTTAGATTTTGTAAACAAAATTATAGTTTCGGCATGCACATTGCATAATTTTATTATTGCACATGGGGATCTCAGTTGGAATAATGATTGGGAGGAAGAGCCTTCCAAGTCTGACATCTATAGCTCGCCTGCCAAGAAGCGGAACTACATAGCAGAAAACTTGTAATCATCAAGGTGAGTGTTTGAATTTTCTATGCTGTATTTACATGCTAGTCACCATTTCTTGTTGCCTTTGTATTCTTGTCAAATGAAGATTTGATGTCGCTGCAATGCTTTTGATTGTTGTTCTGAACTGGCATTTGTCATCTGTTGATTGATGCTTTGGTGCGAAAGTTCCCGAACACAACTTTCTAATCAATGAGAATGAATAGTTGGACGTTTTGTCATTAATTTTTGAGAACAACGTACATGAACATGCCGACTAACTCAATAGTTTAGTCACTATAAGTACGGATTAATTTGTATTAATTATAATACGAGCCAAGAAAGTCGAGAAAAAGTGTGGTCAAGAATTCTTGCTATTTCTTACAGTATACTCCCTCTGTCCCAGAATTATTGTCCGGTACACCTTTGTTTGTTGTCCCATAATAATTGGTAATCGGCTGGTTGGTATTTGTTGCTCATTGCGATAAGGTAACGTTGTTCCTTTTCACAGTCTTGAAGACTGATCTACTGCGCCTCTCCTCATGCGTGTGCTTTCCATCTGCCTCTTCGTCTGTCATTCCTGTACTAAAATTTTGGCATACCAGACTATAATTATGGGACAGAGGGAGTAGAAAATTTACATTGTTATATACCTGTACTGTGATTTGATAAAATTGAATATTTGGAAATCTAAAATTGTATTGAGTTGTGTTTACGATTTTTTCACTTCCTTTCTTAAGAATTAACATTCTTTATACGTGTAAAAATATTAAAATAATGCGACCATTCCCCATCCATGATGAAGTCGGAGGAATTAATTTTTACATGCCATTAATAATTAACAAGTCTAAAAAAAAGGTAAAGTGTTCCCCTGTGCATAGAACCATGCCATGAAGGCGTATAGGGGGTGTGGGTGTAACGCCCCACACTTTCTTGATCCGGTCGTGAGTGGGGGTGATGTGATCAGTATCACGCCCCTGACCGCTTTTACCCCCAGGGTTTCCCCCAGCCCATGTTATTCGATGCCCGGAATTGAACCGGCCGGGGATTGAACCCGGGACCTTTAACATGGTAGTCAGATGCGTTACCGACTGAGCCACCGCTGCCACTATTAACAAGTCCAAAATCTCTTGTTAAAGTACAGCAGTTTCCATCTTAACCAACCTTGTGGTAGGTCTTTTTCATTGAATAAAAAAATAGTTTCCTGAATTTCCATATACCTAATTACAGGACGATTAAATGAATGTTACGAAAAAGGTAAGAAGGTCAAGAAAAAGTAAATCATTTTGGATTTGTTATTTTGGTACACACCCTGAGTTTCCAACTACTTTTATTATTAGTTCTGGCAAGTGTGTTTCAACCTTGATCGTTCTCACAACAAACTCTTTTCAGTGTGAATAATAAGACTACAAAAAATGAAGGGAAGAGGTACGAAATAATATAAAACAAATAATGGTACCACGTGTACAGATGGATACAAATTTCTGATGTTAGTTGCATTTTTATATGAGTGCATCTACGAGGTATGGCCTGTGAGAACAGAATTTTCTTACCTGTGTGTAGTAACAGCTGCTCTTGCCTCCGAAATACTCTTCTTGTGAAGGAGATGGATCTACTGCCGGAAACAGTCTTGAAAATAGTTTTGCAGAATACCTTGCAATAATGTTGTCACATTGTATTGGATGACAGGAAATCTTTGTCCCTTCAGGGCATATTTTGAATTTGAGAAAGCTAAAGATTGCAAGGAGCTAAATAAGGTGAATAAGATGCATTGTTCATTTTTGTAATGGATCTCTTAGCTAGAAACTCATGAAATCTCAATGCAGCATGTGCAGAGGCATTCTTATGGTGAACAATCCACTTGTCAAACTAGAGTTCTCATTCCTAAACCCTCCATTAGAATCTGTTGCACTGTTTTGCTATTCATATTCAATTTTGAAATTAGTATCACACTTAAGCTTAGATCTGAGCACACCAGTGTTCGTACTTTTCCACATTTGCATTTGTCATTTTTGGCTGTCCACATTTTGGGATCATCATGCATATCTTCTTGCCCTTCCTTGAATTGCCTGTACCATTCAAAACCACACCATTTCTTCTTAGCATATTCACACACAAAACTTTATGTTCATGATTGGGGAATAAAATATGCAGTTGTATAATAAATATGCGATTGTGAAACTAAAACCCCTACATGGAAAGAAACTAATGCAATTTCAATTCTAAATAATAAGTCCATACATTATTATGTAAGACCCAAATATGATATGTGAAAGTATGCAATGTCTACAGACTGAAATGTAAAATGCAACTCTCGATACACATGCTGACTGGCCTGCCTAAACAATTCAAAATATCTAATCACAGTGCAACCAGTACATCAATGTCCACTTACCGAAAAGAATAATCGTATTCTGTGAAATAAGATACAGTAATGACATACAATCAAACATCATTTTAATGTAACAATTATCATAGAAAATAGATATAAAATGTCCACTTACGTATTTGCAGCCCACAATCATATATATAATTTTCATATTTGCCTATTAGAGTAGTGCATAAAACCACTTTAGTTTGCTCATACTCTTTAGTCTCTCCCACGCTAGATCATTTACATTTTAATGTGACAATAATCGTAGACACATATATGTAAAGTATCCATCCTGGCAATTTTAGCACACAATCATGTGTTTAATTTCCATATATCTCTGTAGTGGTAAGATAGACTACATTGTAACATGGATATAATAACTATGTTTCACCTTTCATCTCATGATCCATGTTCGAGCGCGCCCACTACCACAGACACATTATGGTTATACATTTACTACTGGACTTCGAGTGCTTACCACTCGTTTTGCCTTTTCGAACGTTATTTGCTCGATCAAAGAAGCTCTCAATTCCATGCATTGTCCATGAGAACTATTTGGTGCTCGAGCAAAATGCTCTTCCTGCAGCACTCCAAGATAGACCAAACTACATGTTAGTGCGAAGATGATGACTATGTTCATTTAAGTTTCCATTTCTCTGAGTTTTTCACTTCATGATCCATATTTGAGGGCCAACTACCACAGACAGATGACAGTTATATGTGTACCACCAGGCTTCGGGTGTATACCTCTTGCTTTGCCTGGTTGGTCATTATTCGCATGTGACGGTATGTTGAGCAAAGAGCTCTCAATTCCGTATGCTAACTAGCATCGTCCTTTCGATGTTGGTAGTTTTCTTGTCTGTCCATTCCAGCCTTTGTCTGTATCTTAACAAGTTCAGTTTACAGCAGCGGCATGGCATGACAACATTGTTAAATACATTAACCAATAGCATTGCCGTCTAGTAGATATTGCAGGGGACATTTTTTTCTGCAGCCGACAGAAGAGAAGAGGGAGCCCGTACCGCTACCCTCAAGAGGTAACAAGAGAAGGTGCCAATGCAAGGGAAGAGCGGGAAAGACTTTGGGGCAAGTGTGCTCTGGAGTTATTCAAATGCCTGTTTAGGGGCCCAGTTACTGGTAAGGCCTGCCGGACACAGGCCAGTGTGTTCACATTGGATTGGCAGAAAGAGCTAAATCCTGCCTAAAATGAGGGTACTATTTCTGTGAAGCAACTAGAGGTAGACTGCAAAGCCAAGGCTGGATTTAACTACATATGAGACCAGCTAGGTATTAGACGAAAAGATAGTTCCTTCCTTGGTGTGATTCATGATTTGGACAAACCTTGCTCCAAAATACTAAGTTGGCAACAGTAGTACGTACAGCTGGGCTTCCCTTCCACATTGACTGTTAAACCGACCCGAGAAAAGTGTGGTTCTTCTTCCCCTTTGCACCTCATTGCAAAGAAAGAGACAGATGAAGAATTGACAAGGTTCACCACTATTCATTGGATTTTCGTGGTAACTGTTTCATGAGTGGTAGTTCTTTCTAGGCGTGTTTGTGGCTAAATCACTGTGCGGATTGCAAACAAAGAACGAGATGAACAAAAATCTAGATCAAAGACTTTTTTTTTTTGGTTGAGGGTGATGACATCTAGCAGGCATAATTGTCGTACTGATGGCCGGCCGGTAACACTTTTCACACCACGCCACTGGTTCACCGTAATTAGGCTCAGTTGACAACTGATTAAAACATGCTTGCTTTCCCTCCTTGGTTCCAGAAACTGCAGAAGGAAAGAACTTTTACATTAAAAAGAAAAAAGGCAAAGGCAATAATTCCAATGGTGTATTTCTTTTTTAAAGCACATGGTGTTTGTAACAGTTGAGTGGACACAATCTGTTAGATACAGAAAAAACAACACACACACATAAGAAACCACATCGCAACAGACAATCTCATTTTTACAGTTCCTCAACCATACATTATTTTTACAGCACAACTTTTACACTAAAAAATACATTTCATCAGGAATGTACTTTGGTATGTTTCAGCATGCTTTACACAACAGCAGCTGGTCAATAGAAAACATGCAAGGGAAGAAAATTCGTTATGAATATGTGTATATATATAGTTTTATGTGTATATATAGATTGTATTTAATATTTATGTACATATATTATATACAAAAATATTCATTTATACCTGTTTCTTAAATATTTTCCTTACAATAATTACAAATTTTGATATAGAGGAGAAAAATGGTAAACTTTGAGTATATATGTGTATATAATGTGGGCTCAGTTATTAACTATACAACTTTAAATGTCAAAGGTAAGAAAATTTAATATTTCCCACTAGCCAAAAGTGTAATAATGGAGATGTGTAAAAAAAAGGAGCAAGTATGTCGAATCTGTTGGCTATTAATATTATTGTCCGATACAATTTCAGTTTTTCTATTTATTTTGCTGTAATCGTTCTTTCTAGCCAGCCACCACATGTACTTAAATTATGCCAAAAATTTGGAATGTTTAAAACACTTTCTATGTATTCAAACACTAGCTTCCCAGACTACTATGCTATATTACACGGTCCTTTAAAGGGTGAATGTTAATGCTATTAATTTAAATAAATCTTTTTGATATACAGTGGAACCCCGATCTTACATTTTCAGGGCACAAAGCTGGAAAAAACTTAAAATGCAGGAGAACGTAAAATCGAGGAAAATTTTATCGCATTTTGCTATGTTGGGACCATCAAGATTCAATGTATAATGCGAGAAAATGTGAAACCCAAGAACGTAATATCGGGGTTCCACTGTAATGTACTTTCAGTGCATAGGCATAACTTGACGGGGTTTATTTCCAGGTTTATTAAATTTTACAATTATGGGTACTAACTGTAACAGTTATTTAGCAAAATAGTCTTGAATTCTATTTTTATGGTATAAAAAACTTGTTCCTCCTGCCCCCCCCCCCAAGTTTGATTCTGCCCCTAAGTTACACCCATGTTTCAATGTACAGACTGTAACATGTAGGCATTGTGTTGATATAGAATTAAGGAAAATCAATTGACTGATCTTATTTGAAATTCAATTCTCATCATTGTACAAAGTCAGGGAAGCTATGTTTTTGCCATACTGTGTTATTGTACTGTGTCTTATTATTAATCAGTTTACAAAATATATGATAAATATGAAATGTTTATATTTAGTATATTTTTAAAATCCTCTCTGGTCTTAATTTTGCAATACAAAATTGACAGGTCCAATGTTTTTACTTACTCCAACACTCTTATTGTTAACTCTGAATATTTACAATATACACCAGAGTTCATGATGTCTTTTGCTCTAAGTCTACCATCCCTGAGAGAAACATCCTTTTCCAAAATGTTCTTCTATAACGTATTTCAATATATGACTAGTGACATTCCTTTTTTTATTAGCAAAAAATGACTGCAAGAAGTTTTAAAGCTCAATCTTGCTCCCAATATACAGTTATTACAAGAGGTTTTTTAAACTATAAACAAGACAACAAACAACTTATATTTGCTTTAATATTACTGTAACATATTATGACCTGTCTTTTACCCCTCTTCTACACAATATCAAGCAAATTTTACTAAAAAATAACTCATTTGTAATGTCAGGGCACCTTCTGTCGAATGTTCAGTAAAGGATTAAAATCGTTCTTTGCCCTGTGACACATTTCATGATACATTGAATGGAAGTTGATATGTCTTTGTATTTTATTATTTATCACATGCAAAAACACCACTTCATTCTCTGCTGCAGTTTGCCTCAGACCTTACTTTCCGGTCCGTCTGTGCTATGCTTGAAGGAGTCTCTTATCCTTGTAAGATGTAATGCGCATATGTGTCCGTAACTTTTGTTGTACCACTCGGGTGTTCTTCCTCTGAAAAATAAGGCACAGTTTTAGTTTTACATAATAAATTGTTTGAAATGATCTCTAGCAGAGGGATCGGATATAATATCAGGTTAAGTGGCAGTTATATTTGAATTTTGAAGTGTTATGTAAGGCTCTCTGGTCAGATATGTGTAGACTCCATGTGGCCTGCTGGGAATAGCCCTTTCATTCTGCAAGCGCAACATTTATATTATTATTTTATTTATTATATTGTCAATATTATTGATTAAAGTTTCCTTTAGTACTAGCTAAAATATTTTTGCGTCAATGAATTATTTGTCCTTTTTTTTTCTCCCCAAGAGAGCCACTGTGATCTAGTCATTGTCGACATCAGTGGCAGAGTAATTAGCACAGCATGCTTCAATGCCAGGGGTCCAGGTTCGAATCCTGGTTCAGACATGGATATTTGAGTTTGTCCCAATGATAATCCAGAGAATTTAGAGAAAATTGATGTGTTAAACTTGAGAAAAGCTTGAGAACAAGAGAGATACTACCGGTTAGGGGTATTCTTTTTACCCAAAAAAGTCAGTATGGCATCTGACTGCCACGTGGGAGACCCAGGTTCGATTCACGCGGTGAGTGATTGAAGGTCGTAATTTTTCAGACTTTGTCCCCGCATAAGTGGCTCCTGGATTCATCAAGACTCAAATCAATGGGTACCTAGGGGCAACCCTGGGGGATAAAGGCATCCTAAGCATGTAGTGCCGTGATCAAGAATATATGGGGCCCAACCCCCACATCCCCTAAATGTGCTTTCATGGCACAGTGCTATATTCACAGGAACTTTACATTTTTATGTTACCTATTTTTTCTTATATTTGTTTGCATATTTACAAATATTTTATTTATCATATTTGTAAAACATTATTCTAATTTATTTAGTATGCATTACAACATACATTACAGCATAAACTTAATACACACTAAATACTTTTCACTGGGTTTACTTCCTCTTTTCATCATAATTAATATGAATTGTGCAATGAAATGCTTCTAAGAATAATAATAATATAATACTATATGTTAATACATATACAATGTTGTAAACAAAATTACAGAAAAAGATAGCATAGTATTTTGATAGACTTCACTCTGCAACTTGAAGAAACAAGTGCCATCATTGTGTTCTTCATTTGCAAATTGCCAAAAGCAGAGTAACAAAAAACTAGGAGCAATAAAAAGGAGCAAATGGTGACAACAATGGCACTGATCAAATTAAAGCAATTATAATAATACTACTGTTGATTAATCTCCTATGTGAATGTTCGAAATGTGCATGTGCATGAAACGTTTCAAACCCTTGAACTGCCAGCTGTCAGGTTGGCCTCGCATGCATCAATTTATGGTAAATCACAAAGAGTTCGACAAAGAAAAAATACAAATAATGGGTCATGCAGGTACTTGCAGGAAGTAAGGAAGGAAATAAGACTACATTTGTGAAGTTGAAATTTTGGCATCCCGGATACTCCAACCAAAATCTCTGCTGTCTTGCCAGTGGAGACCCTGGGGGCAAAGGGATAAATTTCGAAATTTTCCGAAATTATGCAGTATTTCTAAATGCCGTATTTTCCTTTTTTTCCTCCAAAGTATGTGGTCTTTTGTCATGTTTCCCTCCAAATTTGGTCCATCCAGCATCCATAGGGCCAACGCCAGAAGCGAAATTCTGGAAATTGTTTCCATTGTTGGCTACACTGCCACTCTTGAAGAGGTTTTCTTGGGATATCAACCAGGTGATTTCCGGATAGGCTTCACTCTCACATTCAGGGATTGAAGTCACTTCACGTTAGCTCTCGAAAGCTCTGAAGCCTATCTGGAAATCACGTGGTTGATATACCGAGAAAACCTCTTCATCATTCACCGCCAGGAATGCTTCAATAATTATTTCACTGCCGCTCTTATTATAAATTATTAATTTTTTGACCCCAAGAACTATCAGCTTATTTTCAATGAAACTTTTCATGGGTGTAAGAATGTTCCAGTGCTACATACTACATTTTTTCATTGACTTCAGTCTTTTTTTGTTTTGGAAAAATTTCAGTTTTCTTCTTCTTTAACACTTATTATTGAGAGGTACAATGTATAAATTTCATCTCCGCTAAAAGTCCTGTCATTCTGAAAGATAACACAACAGGTTTCATGTCTCTAAAAGACAATTAGTTTTTGAGCTACAATTTTTTTTCTCCTTCACGGCAAGTTTGAAAAGCATCCACTTGGAAAGAGTCCTGTGGAGAGGAGCTTTACCTGCGCTCGAGGCTCCATCTGCTAAAGGTTAAAGCATTACTAATATTTCACAGCATCATATTTCAAAAGTTAATGAACAATTTCATATTGGCCTTTCTGACAGATAATTCCATAATACTGAGAAGAGTCATCTGAAAACATGGAGGAGGAACATTTTAGGCTACAGTTAAGTGTTGGTAAAACCTGTGAGGTTGCACGAGGTATTAGAATGCTGATCGGTGATTGGTCAGCATACGTTTGAGAGAGAAGGGGGGGGGTAGGTTAATATTTCTCCCCCTCTCTTTCTAATTGGGATTATGGTATTGTTTTAAGCTGAACAAAAGAAAGAGTTTAAACTCACTATTTACTATTTTGTTCTTTTTTAAAATTTTGATGCAAAACTGAACCTCACCATTGTTTTTTTAGATGCAGTTCCAATGAAGCTACTTTCCAAACAGTGTCAGTCAGCTATGTAACTCATATGGGAGTTGATAATGGTATGAAATTATGGTTTAATGCATTGTCTGGGTAAGTGTAATCACTTCAATAACAAAAAAAAGTTAATGTTTTCTTCACACAAAAAAAGTGAACCATATTGCAGCGCATTTGTGTAGAGGTTTGCTAGTCATTGAAGACCACTTAAAGCCAAACATACATCATTGCTTGCATTTTGTGTAACATTATCTATATAGTGTAAGTGAAACTTTTTTCAATAATAACCATACTTCAGAGCATAACGTAAGAATATTGCAAATGGAACTATGTTTCTTTTGCACGTCTTACCCTTCAAAAATAATGTCTTTCAAAACAAGATATAAAAATAAATGTAGTTATTTTGTACAAGGAAATATACATGTACCTTTCAAACTTGTATATAATTAAGAAATTACTGAATATTTGTATAATACTTTGCAGTTGCAGTTCTACAATATTTCTTGGATTGGAAAAGCTCTTATTGTAATTCTAATACAGTTGAACCTGAGTTATACGTATGTCAAGGTGAAAATAAAATAATGCATATAACTGAGAATTACTTATAAATCTAATTGAGATACCATGTCACATCATTATTAAAATACTGTAATTGAATCTATTTTGAGGAACAAGATATAGTACAGGTTATTTTTGTCAAAGTGATAAATTAATTAATCTAAAAGTTTGATTCTTAAAAACAGTGCTTTTTCCAAAATTACATATCTTTCCTCTTGTTGATGGCTGCATTTTATTGATTTACTACCCAAATTTTAACATTCATTTCAGGGTGCCTACCAATCAAGAAAAAGTCAAGAATTCTTGCAATTTCTTACAGTATAGTGAATTTACATTGTTATACAGGGTGACTGGTAATTAGATGTATTCCCTGAAAGGGGATAAAGTAGAGACAATTTGCAATAAATTTGACCATATGATACCCCGTCCGAAATTTAGTAGTTTGAGATAATCGAGTTTCAATTGTTTTTTTAAAAAATTACAATTTTCCACATAAAAAGATGAATTGAGAAAAAACTGCTCTTTGTATGGAACTTATTTCAGCGTTTTCTGATAGCTAACAAATAAGTGGTTCGTTGAAAAAAAAGTTTTTCCCAAATAACAATCACATGTAAGTAACGGGTGGGTCTAAACTTACAACTGATGATAAAAAAATGCACTCTTAGTTTACTTGGCAACGTATTAATAACAAAAATGGTATGACACGAAGCGTACAAATTACTTTAATTACTTCCTTGTGACATCTGCTATCCAACAAGATACAAATGTTGCTAACATACACATTTGTGTACAAGAAATAATACTTCATTCATCTTCATGTGAATGGAATCAATGAACAATACAATTAAAGAACATTACACGTCTTGCTCAAAGTGGGCACCTCCGTTACGAAAGCAGGCACGCATGTTTTTACGGACATTTGGTCTGTTAACTCGTGATGTGATGGTGTCTTTGATGTGTTGACCAGCTGTTAAGATCCTCTCCCTGAGCTCTTCTTGCGAGTTTACCGGTGTCTTGTCATGTGGCTCCAAATGTAAAAGCCGCAAGGCGTCAAATCGGGGGATCGAGCTGGCCAGGGAATCGGGCTGCCTCGGCCAATCCCTTTCTTTGGGTAATTTTCATCCAGCCACTGTCGCACGCCAAAGAAATAAGTATGGATGGGCGTAATCAACAATCATTTGATCGAGCCATTTTTCCTGCCCCAAATCTTAAATGGTATCACTTATGAACAGTTTTTGAGGAACGGGATGGCAATGTTGTTGGAGGATGTGCCTCTAGCTACAAGACGTGACATGATTTATCAGCATGATGGCTGCCCAGCTCGATCTCCCGATCGTTTTGACGCCTTGCGACTTTTACATTTGGAGCCACATGACAAGCCACCGGTAAACTCGCAAGAAGAGCTCAGGGAGAGGATCTTAACAGCTGGTCAACACATCAAAGACACCATCACATCACGAGTTAACAGACCAAATGTCCGTAAAAACATGCGTGCCTGCTTTCGTAACGGAGGTGCCCACTTTGAGCAAGACGTGTAATGTTCTTTAATTGTATTGTTCATTGATTCCATTCACATGAAGATGAATGAAGTATTATTTCTTGTACACAAATGTGTATGTTAGCAACATTTGTATCTTGTTGGATAGCAGATGTCACAAGGAAGTAATTAAAAAAGTAATTTGTACGCTTCATGTCATACCATTTTTGTTATTAATACGTTGCCAAGTAAACTAAGAGTGCATTTTTTTATCATCACTTGTAAGTTTAGACCCACCCGTTACTTACATGTGATTGTTATTTGGGAAAAACTTTTTTTTCAACGAACCACTTATTTGTTAGCTATCAGAAAACTCTGAAATAAGTGGCATACAATGAGCAGTTTTTTCTCAATTCATCTTTTTATGTGGAAAATTGTCATTTTTTTTAAAAAACAATTGAAACTCGATTATCTCGAAAACTACTAATTTTCGGACGGGGTATCATATGGTCAAATTTATTGCAAATTGTCTCTACTTTATCCCCTTTCAGGGAATACATCTAATTACCAGTCACCCTGTATACTTGTACTGGGATTTCATAAAATTGTATATTTTGAAAATCTAAAATTGTATTGAGTTGTGGTCAAGATTTTTCACTTTGTTTCTTAAGAATTACATTCTTGTATGTTGCAAGTTGTGTAAAAATATTAAAGTAATGTGGCCATTCCTTATCCAGGATGAAGTCTGAAGCATTAATTTTTACGTGCCGTAATAATTAAAGGAAGTCTAAATATCTGGTTAACGTGCAGCTTCAGTTTTCGTCTTAACCGGCCTTGTAGTAGGGGTTTTTCATTAAATAAAAATATTTTCTTAATTTCCAACTCTACCTAAATAGGGGGCAGGCGATAAAATGTTAAGAATAAGGTAAAAAGGTCAAGGAAAAGTAAAAAATTTTGGATTTGTTATTTTGGTAGACACCCTGCATTTGAGTTGTTGTTGAGTTGGTGTTTAAGTCCACTTTGTGCACAGTAAGGCTAATCGGGAATGGACCTACAATTTAAAGTGGGATCCGAACCACTCCACAGGGTATCGAACCCGGGACACCTTGATTACAAGGTGACGACGCTACCACTGCACCATCGGGGGGGCACCCTGCATTTGAAATAGGATTTCTTTTACTAAAGTCTGTGCAATGGGCGGTAAGGTGTACTACGGAGAAGCGAGCTTGCCACTCACTTCAGTGCCTTCTGGAAAGGTTACTGTTTACACCCATGTTCCCCAATATTAAAATGGGTACTTCTTTCGAACTAAACAGGTACGTTTAGTCAATAATTATTAAAGAATGCTCTGAAGGTATTGATCCAAATACCAACTACATTATTTGAATAGCTAAGGCTATGCTGAATATATCCTTTTTAGAAGTCTCATGTGTCAAGCTCTCCTCCTTGCAATGCACCTTGAAACTGCATCATGGCTAACAAGGTTCTATAATCTGTATTGTTGCATGCATAATGTACACGATGACCCTTTCGGAAGGCACCCAAATGTCAACCTCTCTTCCATGTAGTACACCCTGCATTTGCAGACTAATAAGGCTCTGGCATCTGGAATCTGTCAGTATAATCCTCTGTATGGCCAGCCTGTCTGAGTTGTGTCCTGTCCTGTGTGCATTTGTGATTGATTACCATTCGTGACATCTTCGTAATTAGCCAAAAGTGGCAGACAAGTGAAGTACAATCAATCATTGTATAATGTAATGCATGTTATGACCTGAAGCATCATATGAATCTGGGTTTTCCTTTAAAATATTCATAACTTTTCATGAGAAATTGTTTAATCACACAACCCATTTCTCCCCACAATATTATTGCAAAAATAATGGTAATTGTGCACTTTGCATAATTACAAGGGTTATTTAGAAATCATTTTTCAGTGGAAATTTTAAGGAAAGTGCTTTTCTGGGATGCTTACAATGTCACTTGCTTTTGCTTCAACTACATTACGCTATTCAGTCGGGAAATACGGACACTGCAAAAGTGTCATGCAGCATTTGTACAGACACCTGGAGTCTGGAGAGCTTTTTCAAATATATCTGATGAAGGAAACAGGTTCTCTCCTAATATGTAACCAAGTGGGGAGAGGAAAAAAAAAAGGATTATAGTATGAACGTGTGTGTGTGTGTCAGAGAGAGAGCTTCAGATAAAGGTTTAGCCCCATAAGAATTCACTCAAGATAAAAAGCTAGCTCAGAAATTGCTAGTTCCACTTACTTTATCTTGAACTTGCTTGAAACAATCAGTGTAGTATGAGAAATGTGTTAACTGCAGGGGGAGGGGGTTGCATCATATGTGACCAAATATATTTTAAAGAAAACTTACTTGGTATCCACTCTGGACAAGTGCATTATCCGAGACTTCCCAGAACCGCATGGCTCTATGAGGTATCGTGAAGCTAGAACAATTGCCCTAACACCTCCCAGCATCACATTGGCATCTGGATGTTCCACAGAAGTTTCTACAATGACACAAGCTCCTTTGGGAAGATCTGATCTCCAAGATCTACAGAAACAAACAATTATGTTTTTAATAAAATACATTTTAAGTACTTTGTATATTACATTTATAATAAAACAGTTGAAATATTAATTACTGTTAGTTATGTGCATTACTTTTTAACTTTCACTTTAGACGGTGAACACACACACACACACAGGGTGAGCAAGCTAGAGCTAGCTTGTGCTGAAAAATAAAGGTCTCTTAATAAAATGTGAGTATGATGTCAATGATCACCTCCACAAAAAGGCAAGAGATCATAGATGTGTTGGGTCCCTACATATCCCATGTGTCATCATGGCATACAAGATCATTCCAGGGCTGGAATATAAAGACTTCTTTAACACGAAAGAGGCCAGGTTCGATACCTGGTGGAGGCACATAGTGGTTCGGATCCCACTTTAAACTGTAGGTCCAGTCCCGATTAGCCTTACTGTGCATAAAGTGGACTTAAAACACCAACTTAACACGGAAGCATAATATGGAATATGTGACACAATGCATTATTTAAAGGAGGAGGGGGGTTAAACCCAGTGTGTTTGCTGTCATGGTACTCTTTCTGTAGCACATTTCTGCTGTTAGTACAGGGTGAGCAATTAGCATAAAGTCTTTCCCTAGTTTCAAACATTTATTACACCAAAAGTCGGTCCCAGTCACTAACACTACTGTTATCTGCACCTTCGACATTCAACATCTGGAACTGGTGAACTGTATACTTTGTCCTTAGTAAATCCCCACAGAAAGAAAGTCTAGAGGTGTAATATCCGGAGAATGTGGAGGCAATGATGCTGGACCATCCCTCCCAACCCAGTGGTTTGGAAATATTTACTCCAGTACCCACAAACCTCTAAATCCCAATGTGAAGATGTTGTCTAATGCATGGAGAGGAATTATTCTTGAAGCTTTCCTGGCAGCGAATAATGAAGAGGTTTTCTCGGGATGTCGACCAGGTGATTTCCAAATTGACTTCCAAACTTTCCAGAGCTAATGTCACTCTCATCTTCAGGGATTGAAGTGACATTGAATCCCTGAAGATGAGAGTAATGTTAGCTCTTGAAAGCATATCCTGGTTGACATACTAAGAAAACCTCTTCATCATGGAGAGAAATTGCATCTTGTTTAGACATTCTCCATGCAACAAATTGCATACATGTTGAACTTTATGAATAAAACAATAAACTTGTGATTTGGGGAGGACAATTCAAAAACAAAACACAATAAACTTTTAGAGTTTTGGTACAATTTCCAAAGAACCGCATGTCTCTACCTAGTGTACGTTTTGTGTAATAAATGTTTGAAATCAGGGAAAGATTTTATGCTCACCCAGTATGTCATCTGACAGAAAAAATAAATGTTAATGGCAACTGCAAATCTGTACTACATGGCTGCAATGTACAGGCTAGAACATGCTGGAACATGGAGTTTAGAGTTTTTGCTTTGGTGCTCCCTATGTGTTGTTAAATTTTGTCAGTACTGTATGTCAACATCCTGTGCATATATGTATAATGACCCTCCTTCAGAACTTGGTGGGCAGCAAGATTAAGCAAACATTTATAGCATGCACTTCTTGACTATAAAATAATGAATTCATGTACTTAAGAACCATTTCTTAGTCATTTTACTGCTCGTGTAAATTATTAAAATATACACAGTACATGGATTAGTAATTCTTGTGTAAAGAATTCAATCAAAATAAAGGGTGTCCCAAAAGTAACACAGGATTTAAATTGTGCACCATTTTGTTTCCTCATGGTTGGCAGCATTCTGAGAGGTGACATGTAGTAAATATGTTGGGGTTAGTCAATATGGAGCACACTACACGACGGAGGAGTGAGTGACAATTGTTAAAATTCATTACAATTATGGAGAATGTTTTGATGAGACTGTGCATAAATTACGTGACGTTTCCATTAGGAGAAATGACCCAAATGAAACAACTGAAATGACTAGTTGACTTCATACCGGTCATTCAGCTTAAAACATTGTCGCTTTGATTGAGTCTGCGGGTGTGTCCCGAAACCTCAGTGCACCGTCTGTCATTGCAACTGGACATTTGAAAAAGCACAATGCAGCGGAGGACATTTGTCAGATATCCTATTCCACATTTAATGGCAATGTTTACCTTTTCAAATAATGTAATAACTTTGCCTACTAATAAATAAATAAATAAATGTTTTTTTTTTTTTCTTAAATTAAATCCTGTGTTACTTTTGGGGCACCTTAATGTCTGTGGCACATCCCTTTGACAACCAGGGCTTGCCAAATGGATTTTGTCAGATCCATGGTCAGCACGTCAAGTCCCATCACCACTGCTACCTGACTCCATTACTTCTTCATTTCGGGTAGTTCCCAATTGTCCAGCATGACTTCTTTGTATTTACAATAAAATCTGCTTTTTAAAATGTTTTTAGTGCAAGTAACAGAAATATTGTTCTACGAGAATTGTGTCTGCATGTGTGAATACTCCATATTAGTAAAACACTTACCGCAAAACACAATAGTCTTTTGCAGGTTGGGGAGCCATGCTGCTGCTCACATACTGAAACACTTCAACTTGATTGTCAAGTTTTGTCACTATCCTCCATTTCAGCAAGCTGTAATCCCATATGTGCTGCTCTCGAAGAACCCGATTCAACAATTCCAGAGGAGGAGCTTCGACTTCCGTTGCCACTCTCCATAACCGCAAGGGATGTCCATCCCCAACTTTCTTATATGCTATGTCCACTTGCGAGTCTAAACCAGACATGCTCACCCATCCTCGGCTCCTGAAAAGAGAAAAAATTGGAAATAACTTTTTTTTTAATAAAAAATAATTAATGGATCAACATCTCTACTTTTCAGAGTGCTTACCAGTGTGGAAATCCTGGAAAAGTGTGGGAATTTACGTGTTCTGGAAAAATCAAGATTTTTTTTGTAGTAGTGCACTAAAAGTAGGTTTTCAAACAAAGAAAACTGACAAGCATGAAATTTTAAATTTGTTGTGGACAAACTATACTTCAGTACTTACAGTAAAAAAATGTGTATTAAATACTCTGTTTTGAACTATTTTCAAATAGAAACCTATTACAGTAAATGGTTATTGGCATTTACCATTTTCGTGTTACAATTTTTGTGCTTTATTTAGTTGATAGATAGTAGGATTAATATATTACTAAATTTTAGGGATGGGACAGATTAATCGGTACTCTATCGGTATTGGCCGATATAGGCATATTGGTGTATCCGATATATCGATAAATATCTTATAATTTAGTGCAAAATTCTGCAATTTTGTTGTAATTTTTATGGATAATCTCGATGCCCTACTTTCTAAAAAAGTTATTGTCTAAATATTAAACTTCTTTTGTACTGCAGTTTTCGAAACACACATTTGTTAAGGAGATCAATGAACATTTCAGATTCTTCAAGTACCATATCTAATTTTATATCGGAACAGTAGAATATCGGTTATCGGTAAATTTTATATCGGTACTTTATCGGTATCAGCCAAAATTTCATATCAGCCCATCCCTACTAAATTTTAAATAAATAATGTAAACAAATTCCTAACTCTATTTGTGAGACTTCCTTTTTTAGGTTCTATTCCCCAAACATGAATTACTAAATTTTACTATATTATGTATTATTTATGCTATAATTGTTAAGATTTTTTATTTTTTTAAAAAAAAATATTTTGTTACCATTAGTCAATATATGGCAAGTGATAGGTAAAAGCTCATACCTAATGCCCCTATCCAACAGTCAAATTTCCACCCCCATGGTGGAGTGGTTAGCACATCACGCTACGACGCCAGGGGTCCCAGGTTTGAATCCCGGCCTGGGCATGGATGTTTGTGGATGTTCATTCATCAATTTCATCATATCTTAGCAATTAGCCAAAAGTGGCACAAAAGCAAAGTATGATAAATAAAGTAAATTAATCAAACCAACAGTCAATTTCTGTTCAGTTTCCCTTTTGTTATTACTTTATGCGATCTGAAGTGAATAATCTAAAAACTTAGGGGGATTTTAAGTTAGGTGTTTAGATAAAATGTATGTAATGAACTTCTTACACACGTGTTTAAACACATGAATTGAATTAATGATTTGGTCTGGAAAGCCTGGAAAAGTCATGAAATTTTGTTTTTACAAAATGGTAGACACCCTGCTTTTACAACCTGCTAATAGCAACTATCTTGAAGGTGATAATATTGCAATTATTCAAATCGAATAATGCTTTAAAATTATGTTATAATGCAGATAGTATTACTTACTTTTCACGTGCTTCTTTCAGCATAGCAGTTATGCATGCGTTCAAATAACCACGCCAGTCAAGTTGAATTTCAGCACCCAATTCTTCCAATGCAACCGGCACGCTTTCCTCCATGTAATTGAAGTGGCATTGTAACAACATTTCTTCAGACACCTTTAAAAAATACAAAGATACAAGTTTAAACAAAATGGAAAGGAAATTTCATTTTCTCAATTGTTTGCATAATTCATCAGTGTTCAAATAGCTGACCTGACGAAAGCACAACATGCTGTATGCTGAAATAATGAAATACATATACAATTCCTTGTTTTTTGGTTGTTTTTTTTGACAATTTCAGTCCTACCTGGCAATCATCACTATTATGGCACACTCGAAAGTTTCATCTTACTGGGAAAACTGTTGCTAGAACAAATTCAAATGGAGCACATAATGCATTTTAATTTCAGATTAGAAACATGTTACAAAAGCAAATATAGTTCTCACAATTTAGTTTGTAAATAGCTATTTGAATGAGGCTGAAAAAAAAAAAAACCTTGGTTGTGCAATGGCCCTTTTAAAGTGAACACTTGTCACGAAACTTTTTGTTGAGTGATGTTTAACTGGCTTTTAGCTTTCTAAAGCGGAGCCTATTACTTTTTCATTTCAACTAGTTTCCAATCGCACTCATGATGCTGGATCAACATCGGAATTTTGGAATTCTGCCAGTTTGCACTGACGTTTTATGGCTTGAGAAACTCTTGGGATGAAATGTGGTTATAAGAAATACTAATCTTATTACTTTGTAATGGGAATAGAGAGGAAATCTTTTTTGCTGGTATAAAGTATAAATATATCAAATTTACTGATAACAAATTGTGCCAATCCAATATAAAATTGCGATGTTCCATGAAGAGTTTGAATGGATCGGCTCATTCACCCTCTAAATGTATATAGCTAGGTGGCTGCACTGGATTTTACTTCAGACTCATTTGCTTAAAAAAACAGGGTATGTGAATTACATATTTATATTTTAAAAAAATGGCAGAATGTTTAACTAAATTGGAGGCTTGTTATGTACATTGCTTTTCTGCCACTTTTGGTTAATTGTGAAAATGAAGATTGATGATTAGATGACATTGATGAAGGAACACACAAAGAATAACATGTGCCCTAGCTGGGATTCGAACCTATGAACTTAGGGGGCAAGATCAAAAGTTGACCATTTAATGTACTCAGCCCCCAAGCTTGCAGCTAACCTGTACATCCCTATTTTTGTAGTAATATGTGGACCATTTAAGAACATTTTCATACTAATCAATCTCGCATTAGACCATCAATATAGTGAAAATACACTGTAATTATAAAATCAGTGAAAAATTTCAAAAGATTGCCCCAGCATAGTTGTGAAAACAGCGAACAGATGTACTGCTGTAGTCATGGTGGCAAACCAGCTCTCATTTTTGCTTGCAGCCAATCAATTGTGAGTTTCAACTTACGTAAAGGATCATAAATACCACCCCTTCCACAGGACTTTGATGATCCGACACCAAATCACCACCCCTATTAGCACAGTCGTTGCCAGTATGCTATGTCAGGTGTGGGTAGAAATGAACTAGATGTGTGCTGTGTGACAAAGTGTGGATATATTGAACACTTAAGGACTGTAAAAAAAAAATCTGAGTTTCTTTCACTTAGTGTACGATTCATTACTTTACACTTACCCTCTATTATCAAGATGTCAACATTATAGCATAATAAGCCAATAAAACTATAGGTCTGTGAAGAAATCTAGAATTGGTCAAGAACTTTTGAGATTTGTTTTATAACTTTATTCAATAATATACAAGGTGTACAACTTTGCTTCTGCCGTGTTTCCCCAAAAATATGACGCTGTAATGAAAAACATTGCTTACCCAGGCATTATTCAAAGTATTGTCCATCGCTGGCCACTACTTTCTCCCATCTTTCGGGCAGCGTACGAATGCCGCGTCTAAAAAATTGTTCATCTTTGGAGGCGATCCACGAATCGATCCACTTTTTGACTTCTTCATAAGATCGGAAGTGTTGGTCAGCCAGTTCATGAGCCATTGATCTAAACAGGTGATAATCAGAGGGAGCGATGTCTGGAGAATAAGGCGGGTGGGGTAGGACGTCCCATCTTAATGTTTCCAAGTACGTTTTCACCACTTTGGCAACGTGGGGTCGTGCGTTGTCATGCTGCAAAATCACTTTGTCGTGCCTCTCGCTGTATTGCGGCCATTTGTCCTTCAATGCTCGGCTCAAACGCATTAATTGCCTTCGATAACGAGCACCTGTGATTGTTTCACTTGGTTTTAACAGCTCATAGTACACGACGCCGAGCTGGTCCCACCAAATGCAGAGCATGATCTTCGAGCCATGAATATTCGGTTTGGCCGTCGACGTGGAAGCATGGCCGGGATATCCCCATGATTTTTTGCATTTTGGGTTATCGTAATGAACCCATTTTTCGTCCCCGGTCACAATCCGATGCAGAAATCCCTTCCGTTTTTGCCTCTGAAGCAACTGTTCACAAACACACAAAAGTCGTTCAACGTCTCTTGGTTTCAGCTCATACGGGACCCAAGTTCCTTCTTTCTGAATCATACCCATGGCTTTCAGACGTTTTGAAATGGCTTGCTGTGTCACTCCCAATGATCGTGCCAATTCTTCTTGAGTTTGACGCGAGTCTTCACTCAGCAAGGTCTCCAATTCTGCATCTTCAAAAACTTTCTGTCTTCCACCACTATGCCGGTCTTCGACGTTAAAGTCACCGTTCTTGAAGCGTTGAAACCACTCACGACAGGTTCTCTCACTTATAGCGTCCTCACCATACGTAGTGGAGAGCATTCGATGAGCCTCAGCCGCAGTTTTCTTCATATTGAAGCAAAAAAGTAGAACCTCCCGCAAATGGCGAGAATTTGGCTCGTACACTGACATTTTCAATAGCGAACAACTTCACGATGCACACACCACTCGACTAATGTTTGAATGGGGTTATCTTGACAGAGGTCCAAGCTAACTGCGTGACGTCTGCGATCTGCTTCTTTCGACTGCTACTTCCTGTTGTTGCCACCTGTCGGAAAACGGCGGAAGCAAAGTTGTACACCTTGTATGTCTTACATAGACAATGCAGGCTTTTATGTTTAAAAACAGTTTCAGGCCAATTTTGAGAGGAATACATGAATTTCATAGTGACTATTTTCATATTGCTATTTGAGTGCCTAATCCAGAAAGTGGCAAAAAAAAATCTGTCAGTTTATCAATTTAAGTGTGCTTCTTTGCCTGCCTATTTTGACATTATACTGAACGCATCTCCAACTGGCGGCTGACCTTGAAGGATATTTCTGGCCCTTTCTTTCCCCCAATCATTTTCGGGGGCGTGTGGTCCGATGGGTGTCAACAAACTCAGTTGTGAAGTAAAAGCTGAAGGGATCACATCGCTCTCCCGAAGCAACGTTGCCAAGCGTACTTCTGTTTTTTCCAGTTGTCTTTATATGACTGTGTGTCCGTCTGCATTCCAACCTTTGGGTGGTCCCTCCGGAAACTTCATCGTTCAGGACCGCGTGTGCAGTTGTACCATTAACCACCGCTGATTCGTGTGCTGACAATACTGTTGCCCAAGAAGACTCTTTCCCACTTTACGGTACGTTTGGCAACATGTGGTGGACCCAACGCTCATTTGTTTCGTTCCACGAACAACATTCGGTACCTTGTGGCTCGAAAATGTGCGATCTCAGTCGAACAAAATTCAACTGATCGCCGATTCGCTGTTTCCCAGCTGCCAGTTGGAGGTGCGTTCAGTAGAGTGCCTATCAATCCTCAACCTGGTTATAAGCCCTGACTTTAATAATAACTGTGTGGCCACGGATAGTGTGAATAATAGAGGACACAGTAAAGTATCTTACTGGAGATATAACTAACTTTTATGAAATATTTTAGTGAACATTCAGTCCATAATTAAGTTGTTAGAATTCTTTAGGAGTATTATAATGAAACATTTCTAAAATAAAATGTAATAAGAGGAAATTATTGAGTGGGCTCGAGCCCCACAGACCCATGTAAGTTGGCGGTGGAGCCAACTTATATGTAAAATGGAAATAAAAACAAGACAAGAGAAAGAATTTTATAAATAACTTACACAAAACAGCTTCTTATTTTCCCGGATTAAATACAGCAAGCATTCGTGTGCAGCTTTGTTTTCACTAAGCTCACGGGCATCAGGCACACCAACTGTTTTCCGTCTTCGTGGGCTTGCGGAGGTCGACCGCGGAGTGACAGGAGAATGGAAAAGCGAAGGAGCCAAGCAAACTGCCAAGTTGCTGGCTGTCATTTGATTGGATGGAGAACGAGTGGCAACCTGAGCGAGGAAGTCCAAAAGAAACTGCAGTGTTTCTCTGTGTTCGTCTGGCAACAGTAGCAACACCCACTGCACTGCTTCGTATCGCTGGTTCACTGGTATAACTGAAATGGAATTTAAAAGAAGTGCATTAATTTTTGCTGGTAACGTGCATATAAATTATTGGATATGAACATGGAAAAAATGACCAAATTAGTTTAGTGTGTTCATATTTTCTAACATTGAATTTACAGATGGTATCATGTTGATATCAAAGGTAAGGTAAAGAAAAAGACACACATGTGAATGAGATAAAACAAAAGATGATATCAGGGATTTGCATAACAAATAGGATTTAGATTTGTTTGCAAAATGTGACGTGAGCTATAGAAGTTGAGGCAAGGTTTCGCAGGAAATGTCCGCAATTTAATCTTAGTAATGATAAATATTAGTTATATAGTTATTCATGTTTAATAAACACAAGTCATTCCACCAGGACATTACACTAAGGATTTAGCTTTTATAATACAAGGATTGTTTGGAAGTTTTATTTTAAAATACTTGAAAATCTTAAACATTCAATTAGGCAAAATCAATGGGAATCCTGAGAGTTGAATTGCAACAGCGTAACGAATACAACTATGTTAATGGCCTATTTATTTCAAACGTTTTCTGCCTGATTCCACGAATGAAAGACTTTGAATGCACAATGCCATCTAGTGGTCCAATACTGTATTAAAGTTCTATGCAATAACACATTAAAAACAACGAATTTAGTGACCTATGAAATTACGAGCTCTTTTCAAGAAATGCAAAAATGTTAAAAAGGAAATTTTTACTTGATAAATAATGGTTTACAATGAAGGTCATAATAATTACATTATTACATATTTTAACATATCAGAAACAAAAATTTAATAAAAATAGTTTGTAGCATTATATCTACTATCCTGCTGTAGCTGTAAAAATGATGATTTTTTTTATTAGTGAAAGTTTATTTAAATTTGATATTTAGTTGCCTTGGAACTCTAAATCTCCCCCAACACACATGCAGACGAGAGAGAGAAAGAAGACAAAATTTATCTTATGTTACAAATGAAAATGAAACATCTCCTTACACTGAAATATTGCAATGAATGTTTCCGATAACTTTGTTGTTAGGAGAGCTTCGGGAAGCTCACGGAAATATTGCTTCACCATGTCCGCCACATCGTACGCCTGCTGCCCATCGTAACTTATGTGTTCGCCTTGGCTCTCGTTCATCTGCTTCAGCTTCTGAATTCTCGATCGCACTCCAGACTTCCGAAACAGTCCAACCTGATCCAGCGAATTCTGTCGCAACCAGCGAAGAGCTGCCTGAATGGACTTTGGTAGAGCATGACCAGTTCTTTGAAGTGAAAGGAGCAAAGGTACCCCAAACACAGTCTTATCTGCAATGGAAAAAATGGACTGGTTAATAATGCTGTTAATCTCCAGGAAGGGTTGTAGTTTTCTGTTCAATTTTTGCTAATGATCATGTCTGCATTGCATTCATGAAGATTTATGTTTTGTTCGATGTTGCAGTGCAGACTTTTATTTGATTTGCAGGTTCTGAAGAAATTTAATCCTTTACAGAACACTGAGAAATTACACGTGAATTTCATTTCCGTTCTCTCTAGATAGTTGCAATGTTTGGTTACAGAAGTGTTACATATACATATATCTAGACAACTAAACTAAAATTAAATTACATGGTGCAACAGCCATCTAAGAGCCAGGGGCTGTTTTCTGACTTCCGAGACCGGAGCCCACTACTTCTTTTCAAGTGGTTCCCCAAAAGTCCTCACGATGCTAGTCATCAAATGTTTGAACGCTCCCACTGGGAATAGAATCCGGGACCACTCTCACCAAAAATGAGGGTGCCTAACCATTTGGCTGTGCAGGAGTCCCATATCTAGACAATGGTGATTAAATTCCCACAGATTCTCCTCATTTTCTGGTGAGAGTTCTGAACAGATCTAATTTATTTCGAAATGCACTAATACCACGTGCTGTAATAACATTATTTGCAAATAATATTGATACACACCACAGAAATTGAAATACAAAGTTCTTATTTGAATCATAATGGATTGAAGATATTTACATCACAAAGACACCAACCAGACAACTGGCTGGATTCAAAAAAGAGGAAGTTGAAATATGAAATAACCATAATGTTGCGAGACCATCTATTTCGTCAAGTCCTCTTTGAGATGAAAAGTCCCTTTCATGATATGTTGTATCTAGGTTAGTATCAGTATTGGAAAGAATCAGAAAGTGCCACACCACACTTTTGATAAGTCATTATTAACAATGCATAATTTTCATTGTTTTTGCAATGTTGAGGAGGAAAAAAACATTAAAAATAACATCAGCAGTGTTACTGGACTCAACCATAGTTGTATCCTTTAAACTGTGGGTACCTATAAATAAGAGATTTCCAAATGTCTTATTATAATTATAAGTCTTATTTAGTTTGTTTGTAATATATGTATTCCTTCTTTGGCATTTGTTTTATTTTTAAATATAGTTTTACTTTGACATTTGGAAAAAAAATTTGATGATTAGTTTCAAAAAGATTTTGGAAGTATTGTATATTTCCACTTCCTGTTACACATTTAAGATATCCTTTTTCCACAGAATTGATCAGATTTCCTTCTGCTGTGAATTCTTAATTCCCTGATGTTGCAAACAACAAGTTGATGAAATATTTGAAACATTCTATTTGAATACCTTATGATGTGTATACCAGTACACAATGATTACATATATAAATAAGACGCCAATTTAATTAAGAACTAAGTCAGTTAAAGGAAGCGTCCTTACCTTTGTAGTCAGGAGACTTTATTTTGCGAATAAACTTTGGTAGCTCCCAATTCCATCCGCTGCGATGCGTGGGGCAGTAACGTTCCATGCACGCTGTTAGCCTGAGCAGCGCCAACTTTCGCAAAACCATTAGCTGGCCACAGGATAAGCAACTCATTGGGGTAGCCAAGTGCGGCCCATTTGGACTTGAATACGAGGCTGGACGAGAAGATCCACGTTGGAAACTATGCCATCTGTTAACAGCTGCCCTGAAAATGAATACAACATTTCTTAAGAAAAATATGATTTTTTTCTGGTTAGTATATTAATATGCTCATCCTCAATAATTAAGATATATATAGGATATTACTAAAGTGCAGTGACATTATGTTCATGCACTCTACAAAAACAGTGAAAAGTGAGTCAGATCCACGAAATTTCCAATGTCAATAAACTGTGGAATGAAATATTACAGCAAGACTAAAGGCAATTGCAATGTTGTCAAAATTAATTTCTTTGAAAGTTTAAAAAGCATATGGTTGGTCTCCAGTTTAAATGCACTAAAATGTGTTACTTTATTAAAACTAGATGATTGCATAATTAATGAAAAGGCATGACTTAAAAAAAGGAAAGTTTTCACTTTCACTCCATGTCAAATTGGCCTCTCAGATATGTACAAGGAGAAAAATTAATTATAAACAGATTTAGCAATGAAGCATATTTTTTTGTAGGAATAACTAATAAAAGCTGCTTGAAATGAGCGTAAAAAAAAACCTCATATGCTTCTGAAAATTTCAAAAAGTAAGATATGTATTATGTGGCACATGATAAAACTCCACAGATGCACATAGAATGAATTCCTCAGATGAATTAAGACAATATTCTTGTGAATATTAAACCATATAAGTTGTTTTATTACATTATTGCTTGACACATGAAAGTGACAGGTTAGAATTGTAGGTAACAAATACACTACATGATCAAAAGTATACACACACACACAAGCTAAATATCCAGAGTAAACCTTTGTTGCTCATTCGCAACCAACAAAACCCATGCCCTCCAGCCTGGTATGGTGTATGATGTGTATGTTTAGCCCAACATTAAGGTGAAGAAACCCACATAAAAATCCATTGAGTCATTCACATCAGGTTCACATAAAGTTGCACATTTTATAGAGTTGAACAGTTCAAGTATGTGCCACTTTAGTTGAACCGAAGTGTACAAAGAAATTATCACAAGTATATATGATACCACATATCACCTTAAATGAAAAATATTACAAACAAAACAAACTTACTTCTGCCTGTGAACAACTTCATCATCGTGATCACTGTCTATTTGTGATGGATTTGTACTTCCTGAATCCTGGCTCTCTGTTGTCATTTCAGATGACACTGATTTCTCTTCTCTGTAAACTGTGACATCTGCTGAAACATAAAATAAATATATCATTTTCAGATCACTTAGGTTTTTAACTTGGTACACTGCAATTCTATTTATACTGTCATACATACATTCAATATTACATACATACATAAATTTCTTTAGTAAGAAAAGGAAAGAATATCAGGTATATTCTCTGCTAGATAACACAAATATATTTTCACAGTCATTTAAAGTAATTTTGGAACTGTCTACTTTCAAGTGTCACTACGAAAAGCTATTTGTAGCTTTGCTTCTATGTTCATAGGGTGAACACTGGTCATTGAAACTTTCTGGTGTAATTTTCTCTATCCATATACACCAAATCACCTGCAGGATTTTTTCTCAGGGTGGGGGGGGGGCTAGTCACAGAAACTATTATATTATTACATTACTATTACTACTACTACTAGTGTTTTCTTAAATGACATACATTTGTAATTTCCATATTCTGTATCTTCTAATATATAAAAATGGATGTGTGTGTGTGTGTGTGTGTGTGTGTGTGTGTGCGCGTGTTTGTTTCGCCATAACTCTTGAACGCCTGGAGAGATTTCAACCAAACTTTGTATACATATCACTTGCAATATGGAAAGAAATACTGTGGGGGTAAGACACCCCTGGCACCCTTAGGAATGGGGGTGGGAAGGGGTGACATGTAAAAATAATCTAAAACCACCAATATTAGTATGGAATCCATAGTTTTCGGGGTCGCTTGACACTCCCAATGCCGTTCAATTCCAAGACACATCTGGCACCCGAGGGGGATGGGGGGAAGGGGGTGACATGTAAAATGACCAATATTAGTGTGGAATCCATAGTTTTCGGGGTCACTAAGATGAACAGTGACACTCCCAATGCCGTTCAACTCCAAGTTCATTTTACACTATAGTTAGAATTCATTATTTTCCTGTCTAATAGAAGATTGCGATAAATAAATACCCGGGCAACACCAGGCAATCAGCTAGTATCTATATACAATTTGCATAAACATTAATTCATGTAGGATAAAAAGTTGTTTTTTTAATTAACCCTACTTCAAATAATAATAATAATAATAATAGTTGCTGTAACTTACGGCCTGTTAAGTCACAGAAAACAATACTTTTTGTTGTAAAATATATCTACAATTTCACCATTCGAATTACATTAACTCTTTCCAGAAATCTCACGGGGGTGGGGGCAAGTGTCCCCTGGTCCCAACCTGCGGGTGCCCATAATACACATTGTTCCTACCATCAATTGGTTTCTCAGCTGAGGTCACTATGTGGTCTTTCCAACCGGAGCCAATGCACATACTTAGTGTGTAATGTATAATGTATGTACAGAGGAATTGAATTATAACTTTTGAAGTGTTGAAACAGCAGATAATAAAGAAAAATCCAATTCATCCGAGTTTTATCTGAAAGAAATTGTTTTGCTGTCTTGATATCAAAGGGGTCAATTCTTATTTGGGTATATTTCAATATGTGAATCCCACCAGTTTCCATCTCAAATATCTTCACTGCATTATTAGCAAACTATGTTTTTGTTCATTCAGGTTGAAGTTATAAGAACAGCAAATATTCTCAATTTTGTAGCATTCTGAATTAATAAAGTAAAGATTTGCTCATAATTGAATATATTTGTAACTATTCACATGTTGCATGCTCAAAATATGGGGCTCTTCCATACAAAAATGGTGCAGCAGATGTTCATAATCCCTTCTAGATTTCTTTGTTTGAATTATTGTTGTAAGTCCACTTTATGCACAGACAGGCTAATCAGGACTGGACATAGAGTTTAAAGTGGGTTTCAAACCACTGCGCAATGTGCCTCTACTGGTATCAAACCTGGGACCCCTTGATTATAAGGCAACAATGTTACCCCTACACTATAATCCCTTGTACAGCATTTACTTGAACCTTCATGTGGTTTGCTTTCATTGTTGTCTAGATATGTGTGTCTCAAAAGTAATAGCGCAAACTGACACAGGTGAAAGTACACAATAATAGAAGCAAAAAAGTCTCAGTAAACATGGGTCTGCAAACGAGCTATTTTTGAGATAATCGCGAATGTGTGATTAAAAGCCGCCACTGACTTCATTGTTTGTAAACATCCTCGTAGTTGATAAAATGGTAATAATGTGTGCGAATGTGTGGGTACAAGCCATACCACCTCTTGGAAATGTTCTGTTTGATTGCAACGCCACCTCTCGGAAATGTTCTGTTTGATTACAATGCCACCTCTTGGAAATGTTCTGTTTTGTAAACAAAGAGCAAACCTCGGACCGCGCAAGGAGTAAAGCACTTTGTGTTTACAAAATGCAATCAATGATGGCACACATTATTAGCAGTTTACCAACTAGGACGACGTTTACAAACAATGAAGTCTGTGGCAGGTTGTAATCACACATTCGCGATTATCTCAGACAACAACAAAAGCAAACCACATGAAACTATTTTGCCATAGTTGTGTGGCACTGCAAGCCTATTTTCTATCACATACAATATCACTACAGCAGGCCAAATGATCAGATTGGCCTTACTGTTACAATAAATATATATGAGCATGTCAGTCACCTCTCGAAGATTTCATCTACACCAACCTAAATGATTAAAAAGAAGTGACAGTTTCCAATGTAGAAAGCCAGAGAAACAGTGGTGCTGTGTGTTATCCAGTGACAAGCTGTGACCCTGATTCTCAAGTTTAGAAAAAGTATGTGTATGCTACAAATATTTCCTCAAAATATTTTTTTTATATTAATTGGATACATTACAGAAACAACAATATAGGAACACACAACACATTTAAAACAAAAAATAATAACCATAGTTAACATCCAAAATATTTTAATATTTTTTTCTGTACAATCAATCTTCCATATTAGACAACATCCATATTTTCCATAGAACAAGTATTGCATGCATTTTCATGAAGAGTATCAAATTAATATATCCCAAGAGAAACCATTAATCGTGAAAAGCAGATACTTGAATCACTTTGTTTTGTTTTTTTTGTTTTTTAATCAAGCTAATATATTATTGTAAGGAACATAGGAACAACCCAAGCACTGAAAAGAAATATGAAATTAGACGAAATGGAACAACTACGAATAACCCAAAATTGCAGCATATTTTAAAAATGGATGAACAGTTCTTAATTGGTGCTATATTGGAATACATTACAACTACTCCCACCAATTAAGAATATAAGTAATTATGAACAAATTCTTATTTGCAAGATCGAGAAAACACAGTTTCGTATTCATACCTGTACAGAACACACGTTCCACCTACATAAACATTTACAATAATGGTTTCCAAGAACAAGACACACAATAGTTGGGGACGAACAGAAACACAATATTCAAATGATATGAAAGGAGGAAAACAGACTTACCAGAAGAGAATGCAGAATAGTGAGAATATACGGGAATGCAACACCCACTACTGGGTGGAGAGGTCCCTGCATAAGCAAGTAAAATAGAAAAGAAAACAATGATAAACATGAAAGGAAACTTTCAGAATAGTGAATTCGTCTTTGAAACATGAAAATATTCCAGGGAATAACAAGAAGGGGACGAGTGATAATTTTATAAGATCATCATGTAGAATTTGTAGTTAGCTTTAAATGTTTCATTGACATATTTCTGAATAAATGAGTGTAATGTTGTATGAAAAAAGAAGTTTTGAAAAACTACTCTTTCCTTCACAAAATTGTGAGCAAGCAAAGGAAAGATAAAATTATGAAGAAGGAAGATTAGTTTATATTATGGAAAATGTTAAGATGCAGTAAGATTATTACACACACACAATGCACTTACATATCTGTGCAACTGTTTATTATCCTTCAGTTCATCTTTGTGACGACTGTCATCACTATCCACATGGGAACTTGTAGTTCGAGTTTTGATGTGGATGGAGACTAAGCCCTGCGTCAGGTCAACCTTGCAGCAGGTTTTAGCATATGTAGATCCAAACGTGCGCGCAAGAATATAGTTCCACTGAGACGGGTTCTATTCCGACACAACTGCATACTTGCAAGAAAACAGTTATTTAATTTGTAATATACAGACAAAATAATACATTGATTAGCAGGTATGGACTTAATTGGTTGCAATCACTGTGCAGACGAACTTAGAACCGCAGATTCGCCAACTCGAATCTGTAATGCGTTGAAGAGACATTGAAACTTTAGAGCGAGTCGAGCGAGACTGAATGCGTTGCAGAGCGCGTGAAATCGCTGATACCAGTGTTGCACCTCCCACTATTTTAACCCTATGTTTATTGTAGAGCGGCGAGAATGGCTGAATCTCCTGTTCAGCGCGCGGTTTTACCCGAATGTTATTTTGGGCTTCATCCGAAAGGAAATGTTCTTCAAAGTCAAGCAAGTTGTTTTAAATGCATAATCCTCCTTGCGGCAACAAGATCAAAGTAAAACAGGGCGTGAGGTGATTTGCCGTCAATGTGCACACGAATTGTATCACGGGTGTTGAATGATTTGCGGTTTGAGTTTAGCAAGAGGAAACGATTGTTTGTTGTTTGACGACAAAAGAATCTCCGCGGTATTAAAATATATCGCAGTGAGAAGAAACATGTTTATTATTTGGACGAGACGTCCTTCAACTCGGTGAGTGGGGGAAGGGGGAATAAACCATGGAAGGATACCACCATGCAAAACCACCGCCAGGGCTGAAGAAACCGACGATGAGGGGAAGGGGGAGGCTTATTGTTTCACCCACTGGCGGCAATGAAAGCTTTGTTGAAGGCGCATATTTACTGTTCCGCGCAAAGAAAGGGAAGGGTGATTATCAGCAACAAATAGACAGACCAAGATTTGAATCCTGGTTTAGTGAAGTGATTCATAAATTGAAACCAGAGTAATAGCGACAGACAATGCACCTGATTGTATATATCACCAATAACAAATCATGCTTTTTTGGTGGTACAACTTGAAGTGCGTGTGTCTTACAGTAACGGATGTATTGCGAACGAAGCAACCAAGTTTTTCATAAATCTATTTCTTTCTAAACCAAAAACAATAATTTGTCATTAAATTCAAGAGGGGCCTATCGTTGTTTACTTTTATCTTTGTTTATTTTTATTTTTGCGTGCTCGAAATATACACACATGCTCTCATGTTTAGAAGTTGTTTCGCTCTTATATTAATGACACATTTATTAAATAATATATGCGCAGAAAGTACTTTTAAAATGTTATGTTTCAGGAGACAAAGAGAAGCAAAAATACAATCCACTTGACATGCATGCGGGTTTTGATGTGTTGTGCGGTTGGCAATACTGTAGATTTTCTCAGTGTCTCCGATGTAAGCAGCTCGGCGGTTGAGGAAAGACTGGCACGGAAGATTCTGAGCTCAGTTCTCGCGCGGATTGATACATAAAACCTGCTGCAAGGTTAACCTGACGCTTGGCTTAGTCACCAAAATTAACTGAATATAATAAATTATTGTGTAGATACCTAAGTACATTGCATGCATGTATAATATAGGAAGATTAGGTTACATATGTCTGTCAATGTACATTGGTCACTTTTGTTTTCCCCCCAAATTTTCCCTCACACTGACCATGCCGAAAAAAATAACTTTATTTGGCATAGGGCTTGCATTAAAAGTAGTTTGAAATATAAAGTCAAGAAGGACACGGATACGTAACTGTATTTTAAAAGCTATTCTACAAGAATATTTTCAATTGATACTGATGTTGAACTTGGCAGGCTGTAATACGTAGTTTTACCTTCAATTGATCATTCTCTTATTAGTGGAATTCCAGTTCCACAGAATCATGGCAAAGTGTGTAAATGGATCGAAAGAATGGTAGGTGGTGTGCATAACTATTTCAAAATGTATTAATCCTTTACATAATTAATTGACTCTTACAGCCAGATAGGAATTCATTAAATAGTGCATCAAAACACTGGAAGAGGGGGAAGGGGGACGAATAAAAAAAAAATGAAAATCTGAATTTTACATGCATAGAAGTTAATGGGGTCAAATAACATTTACTGAATTGATTTCTGCATTGGTATTATTTTTTATGATAACTGAGAAGAACATGCATTAATTTTATTGAAATAAAATTTAGTGCACTAGAGATAGCTAATATCGAGGTCATATAATGAGCAATGAAGCATCCTCTTACATATGGGGAAACACTGCTGTGTATCACCAGATCAGATTTTATTGCTGAACGAACATTGCCAAATGAGCATTAACTGTAAGGGAGTTACTTACGAAACTGGCTATTTTTTTCACTGTAGGACTTGACTGACTTGTAAATGTGGAATGCGTAAAAACACTTGAAGCATTTATTCTAGTAATTATTTCAAGTTAATGTTGATCAGATATTACTGTAAAAAAATTTAACACATTATTATATTCTAACAAACATTATTCGGATGAAAAGTTCTCATCTCTTTGCATTTTCACTATGAACGCTCATGCGTTTGAAAAGAAACCATTGCTATTTTAACATACACAAATCTACTGAAGGCAACTGCTCTATAAACTGGCACAACAGTTGATAGCAAGTTAATGTCTGCTTGTAATCAGGCATACTTTCACTTTCAGAAGGGTTAACTAAATTTTAGTGAAGAACAACAATAAATATATAAAGTGATGTGCATACCACCACTCCCTGAATCCTCTGTTTCTTGTGTCTGGGTGCTTGCTTTTCGTTCTACTGGTGTGTGTCCCTCACGATAGCTACGGTTGTAAATTACCACAGGAACATTATCATAGAAGCTATGTCGTTCCTCCTCTTCTGGGCTAATTTGAGTTTGTGATGAGTTTGCAGCTCTTGAGTTTCCGACTGGAAATTGGAAGTACAAACTGTAAGCATCTGCTCATTAATATGATAGCATTTGTACATTTTTTTCTATTGATCATGAATTTTACATGTTAGTAGATGTACATACAGTCACTGGCAATAAAAATGAGACAACTAGATCTTGTAATACTGGCTGCCCTGCAAGGTGTTGTGTGTGTTGCCAAAATCTAGAGATTAGTAGATTTTAACAGCAAATTTACAATGAAAAGTTCTGCCACAACCGTAGAGCTAGATAACACACACAATGCATTGCAGGGAAGTAAGTATTTCAGGATCTAGGTGTTCCATTTTTATTGCGGGTGACTGTACATTCTTGAAAACTTACTGAATGACAGCAAAGAGTTTTTGACATGTTCTTTATTTATTATTGCTTGCCTCCTATTTGGATTATTACCACACTGTATATGTATCTTGTACAAATCACATTGAGTGCATCCTTACATTTATACAGTTATTGCACGTGATACAGGGTGATCCACATAGAATGCCTACTCATTTTTGTTTTAACTTATCACAGTCTTATCGGACTGCACTGAGTGACATTTACTCCCTTTTCTTCAAGCCATATTCATATGTGGGAATGTGCTGTAATACTATATGGCAGAGCACACAAATACATGTTAATCGAAATCAATTTTACACCTTAAAACAAAAGTTTTGCATTTTCAGATGTTTCTAGCAGGGAGTGGTGGCCAGTTCAATATGTACAGACAATCATTACTGTTTGTGTCACCTTAATTTCCTTTATTCAATGCATGTGCTAAAGATTTTGACACTCAATTTGGACATTCTATATAAATCACCTTGTATATGCTTCAGAAGGCACACACAATGTAAAAACAAAAAAATAACGTTATATAAAACTACAGGAAGGTTCCTGTATGCGTGCGTGCATGCATGCACTCGCACTCACTCACTCACTCTCTCACTCACACAGAGTACAATATGAATATGTTCCTTCATTATTATATTTTACAGTTACAGGGAAAAACATCACAGGATTATTACTATATTGGAAAATATAACATGCGTATGAATGGTGTTGTCACACGTGGAAAACAAGAAAAAAGCAGTAAGGGGTATAATGCAAAAGTTTGAAGGGTAGAAAAACTTTGAACCTCAACTTTTTATCACGCTGAGAGCAAACTCAATGCTATGCACATGGGATAAAATTCACTGTTCATTGGATTCATTGATAGCACAAGCAGAGAAATCTAATAAAAATATTCAATTACAACAGGTATCATTTTGAAAGAAAAGAGAAGTATGCTATGCTCTACTGGCTTTCACACTACACTAGAATTGGTGTGAAAGCTTCCTAAGGGAGTTTAGTGATGTAAGTGCTATCAAAAATCCTACTTTTCTCTTACAAAACTCCATTCATAGAACCTAATTCAGAGAAACATTTTGTCATGTGAGAACCAGAGGGACATGACTCAAATTTACAGGAGAGGAAATAATACATTCTTAGGAACATGTCTGACTCTTAAAAGAGGCAGCAAATTGGAGATGCATGACTCCACCTTACTGTTAAGGATTGGAACTGGAGATATATCGATCTCACTCCAAATAGAGCTCTTCAGAAGAGTTTAATCAAAACTGAAAACATCATTCTTGGAGTTATGTTCCTCTGGTTCTCGTACGATGTTTTAATGTCAAGAAATGTGTAAAATATTAACTCATTCTTCAAAATATTAATTTTTCCATGTATTATGTTGCATGATGTAAGTTCTTCATAGTAGGATTTTAAAATTACAAGTTTGTTTTCTTACCTTGTTTGAGTTGAAGCTTCTCTCTCGTAAGCTGACTTTCTTTGCCAAGATTAAGACTCCCGGTTCTTGAAGATTCATTCGAACCTTTACTGGATCCTGCCTTTTTCTGCTCCTGGCTTGCTTCCGTTTTACTCTCCTTGGGAGAACTTGGACCCACAAACTCCACCACTTTGGTATGGTTGCTGTTCGCATCTTTGAAATATTGATGCCTCCAACTGGATGGCTGACATTCGGAATCTGAGTAAGCACCAACGTCGTCGGGTTTTCGCTGGAAAAGCTTTCGTGTTTTGTGTCTGTATCCAAAATGAGGAGTACTGTTTTGGCTATCCGAAGCTGAGTAGTAGCTTGAGCTGTCGTCAAAAGGAGGGGGAGATATTTTCTGGGTTGGTTCCGGAGATGGATTCCCGCTACCAGGTGGCGTTATGTCGACACAGTTCAGATCTTTCATTCGTTGTTGCATTGTTGCTACATCTAACACTTGAGGTCCACTGATAATAATCCCCTCCCGATGTTGCTTTTTTCTTCTTTTTGATTTGAGGCTTTCCATGCGCTTTAGCAATGCTTTGGCACCGTCTTTTAATCTTTCACTTCCTGTCCTACGAAAACTCGACACTACATCAGGATCAAGTGCTGAATCATCCGATAAGCCACCAGCTGGAAGACTGCTATATGCCTCTATCTTAGGCACTCCTAGACACATGGGATCCTCTGATATGTCGTTGTTTTCATTGCCTATAAAATGTATTTTTAGACTTTTAGTCACAGATCATTATATTGTTCATATAGAAAAGAAACATCCGAGTTAAAATATTGCTATCAAGCATTGGGCTGTGTGTTTATTCAAAGAAATATAAAACAAATTACTCCATTCAGATTACAGTCTCAATATCTACCAAGAGTAATGTACAAAATACAATTAGAATGAAGGGAAGAATTACAAGCAAAATAAGAAAAATCAGGATTTTCATACTAATGGTTGAATAACTGAAATAAGGATAAAATTTGGTACATATATCTAAATATTCCAATGAAACAAATAGTTAACATAAGAACAAGGCCAAGTCATAGATGAACAAACTCATTTACATATGTTACACATAACTAAATCTTCAGAATTCACAGGTAAAGTACCACAAGATGACACAAATATATATTTTATCAAGGTCCAAAATATGATTAAGAAAGATAAAGCTTAATGAACTCCACTTCCAACCTCAATTTCAAACTTACTGGCAGATCCCAAAGTTAATTTATATTTATAATTTAATTATTCATACAATGAGAACTGAGTACACACACACTACATGAATAAAAAGTAATAATGTCAAAAGAATTCAAATAATCAACTGAAGACATCAAGAAGAATGAAGAAGAATTCCTCTGAAACTTACAGTCACTATACTTTATCCGACAAGCAAATTGATTAATTGTTATATCTGTTGGAAACTTCTCATTTCATGTTATGGGCTGATTAGGGGAAAGGGCAGAAAAGGTGTTAGCTCTATCTCTTTGACATCTTGGTTATTTTGTTTCTAACATACTGAAAACAAGTTACTCATTTCTCTATAAATTTGTTACAGAAAATATTCTTAATTATCAATTAATCAGTTAACCTGAATTCATTAATTGTTGTCGTGTGTTTTGATCTGTTGCAGACTAGGACTCGCAACTTGATTGTAAGTGTTAATTGAAAGCTAATACTCATGGGGCACACACACACTCAAAGTTTGTGTATCATACCTTAACCTTCAAAATGCATAGTTTCACTATATGCTAGTTCCATAAACAATTTAAACTGTCACTGAATGGAAGTAGCTCCAAACACAGCAAATACATACCAGGAGGTGAATGTTTACATTCTGCATGATGGATTGTGACATCACAGAGTGGAGAAACGCGAGACCATCGCCTGGAGTGATGCTGGAAGGTCCAGTTTTCGCTAAGTGCACATTGATCATCCTCGTCTGAATCATCAACCTACAAAAAATAACCTAAAATTAGATGAAGGCACATAAAACTAATGTAACTTTATTTACAGCATTGTATTTACGAAATTAGAACTGTCTGTTACTAACTGTAACATCAATATCTCAAGAGTATGTTATTTGTGCACAAAACTAAAAATTAAAACTGATTCTTTTAGTAGAATTGTAGCATAATATAATTTGCATCATTAAAATTACATAGTCTACACAAATTCACATGCTATAATAGGGCTACTATGGATGTTACCAAAGAACTTTTACATTTCTTAGAATTAGAGTCCCCGTGCAGCTGAGTAGTTTGCAAGTGAACCATTGAATTTGCCTATAATGGTGCATTCTGAGCATGCTCAATGTGCTCATTCATCATCACCAGGTAAACTTTGTTAGTACTTGGCTGTCCATTTGAGTGTTTTTAGGTGAACTTTCTTAGATGTTCTCTTCATTTCTGTATCTTTGGTTTGTATTATCTTCTTAAAAGGCGAACTTGAGAAAAGGTCCAATGCCTAAAATCATCACCTCATCTGACTCAGGCATTTTCCTCTTTGGGAGTGGGATGATTTTGGCAGGG
This sequence comes from Lepisma saccharinum, assembly GCF_977018435.1. Classification (NCBI taxonomy): domain Eukaryota; kingdom Metazoa; phylum Arthropoda; class Insecta; order Zygentoma; family Lepismatidae; genus Lepisma; species Lepisma saccharinum. Next base: position 133,532,759 of record NC_139231.1, on the reverse strand, counting down.
AAGACTGATCTTGCTGCTCGTGTTGATGAATCACACAATCAGACTCTGAAAAATCTTGAACAGATGCAATTCGCACAGTTCTTTGTGCTAACCTTTTCCTCCCCACACGGGTTTTTAGTTAACAGCTTTTGCTATGCTGTTATGCTGCCATTTAATAGAAAGTAATTTGAAACATCTAATGTACCATGACACACATCACAAATGAAATACTCAAAACATGTGGTCAATGATTAACAGTCCATTTCTTGTTACGAAACATGTAATTTAATTTCAATCACAGTAATTTGCATTATATATGGTAAGAAACTGGTAATTAAAAGTGAGATGGGTAGATACAGGGTCATCGTAGGAATGCCAGAATTTCAGTCTGAAGAAGTGTCTTTCGAAGAGGCAGCAATATTTTGTGGAGGATGCCTTGATAAGGAAAAATCCTGCAGACGATCATGTCATACCTAAGCAAAATGTTGTGCAGAATAATAAATTTGGCATAAACCGCAATGAGAAAATGTAACCACGTTTCTCTAATTCTGTTGGTCTTTGGATGACAAGGTTGTTAATTTAGAGATATTGCCAAATCAATCCAGTTACTACAAATGCCAAGGGTACTACCCCGCTGAAAGCACCAGTAACTTACCAACTTCTTTGGAATGCTGTCCACCTTCATTTTGGCACACCTGTTTAGTGCATTGAGCCTTCGGAATAGGGACTGAAGAGAGTCCTGATCCAAGAAGGGGTGATCCTTCTGCACAGCACTTACGTCGATGGGGAACTGCAGATCTGGAATTTGATATAATAAAACCATACGTTAGCATAACCAAGGCACAGAACAGACAAAACTATTATCACATTCATTGTACATTTCAGTTGTGTTCTTGTCGACTTTCAGCTACCTGGACCCCTCAGCTTAAGTGGATTGCATGCCTCATATCTACATACATACCTAAATGTACAAAGTTAACTTTACCAAAAGTACTACAATTCATTTTTACAAGAAAGATATGCATAAATGCTAGATTCAAATCAACGGGGAAGTGAACGGCAGGGGATAATTTCTGGGGTTAGTCACTTTTAATATACCCCGAAGTACACAATACAAAACAATGTATATTTGGGCTAAAGGAAACGTTTAGTTATCTAGTTTTTGTTTGCCGAGGACAATATGGGGACGCCAGTCCACTGCCCCCACTTGCGACGTCTCTGCTAAAGGAACTAAAATTAAGATAACATTAATGACATATCATGGTCTTTCCTAATTCATATACTGTAGAAAAGTACAAAATTATTCCAGCAATTTCCAAACTGTGCAAAATAAATGTTAATAGCCACTAGCGTGGATTTCTTCTCGTATGGGAATTGAATTGTAAATGTGAATATTACACAGCTGCGTTCTGGGTGGAATGCACTATAAAATATTTCGTAACCACCATTTTTAACTTTAGTTTTAAATGCTGTTCAAAGAAGTAGTGGTAATCGGGGTCATTTTAAAGGGGGGTTGCATTTTGGCTTTTCCCGAGTTCCACTTGAAAATTTAATTTTCTCAAAATTTCTGGAGGGGTTATAGCCCTATCAGTTCCACCTTGCGTACGCCAATGTTTGTAGCACTAGGAAATAATTGTAGAAAGCCATGGGAAGAGGTAGGTTTGATAAGTCTACTGAAGTAAAAGTGGTAGAATAATAAACAGACTGATAAAAGTCAGACGTCATAACCAAACACTGCGTCTTGTATGATTCAACTACTCTTCGCGTTACAGATCTTACTTTTGTTTTCAACTGAAACCTTCGTTCATCTATCAAAACATTCCTTGCTCAATGTAACTATGGCATTCCATACGTGTGCCGATGCTGGCCAAACAAAAGCAACAACATAACTTGGACTGTCTGACTATAAACAAGAGCTTCGAGGGAGATATGAAAGTGGGTGAACCAGTGACAGGGGGAGGAGCTGACGAAGACGAATGGTTGTAAAAGAAGAATTACGTCTATTGCGTGCATGCCAGTAGTCAACGTACAAGACGGCTAAGTACTCAAGTCAAGATGCATGAATTACGGGCTGTTCGTGAAACTTTTCGAGAACTAGAGATGAAGACCTCTTTTCCTCACGCGGTAGTCTTTTAGTGGGTTTGGTTGTAGGCTATAATTTATTCCTACAAAACAAAATGAAAGGTTCCGTTCGTCAGAAGGACAAGGACACATGGAATTTGGGCCAAAAGTTCTTAGTACAAGTAAACAAAGTAAATGCAAAGCAAACAATCAGTTTCAATTAAATAAACTAAATTAATAACGCACACATGCAGATGGTGTGATGGTGGATACATGAAAACTTTCATCACTATAAGAGATTAATATTATATATTTGGGATCCTATCACAGCATATGCCCCCTAGTAGAAACTGTGGACAATTTTAACACCACCGAGTACTAGCCTATATCCACCCCAGGAATAAAATTATGTTAGTAAGTTATTTATTATAACACATGCAAACCAATGTAATAAATAATTGCGTTGGCCTAACTTCTAGGGATGTGTAACAGTGTTGCAAATACGTTCTATCATTAAAAGAGACTAATTTTGTTAACTTTGCCTGTTAACATCTTGATGTTAAGCACATGTGGAAACTGGCTACACCACTGACTTTCTGGGGCTTCTCTAGTCCAATCTGGCGGATCACGTCTTTCTATGTATTTAAAAAGATAGCTTGAATCAAACATGGCTGTGGCAAAACCACGATATCTTCATGTTTTAGATTACCACGTTCGTTTGGGAACTACAGGGGTGTCCTAATGACTTTTGGCCCTGCAAGTACATACCACGTGATTTAAAACCGCGCACTCAGCAACTACACTTCCGTAAGCAAGACGAAAAGAAATAACGGAGACTCCATGCACGAGAAATCAATGCACAGACATAGCTTATTGTTCTCGAAGCACAAGGCCACGAACAGTTTTATTTGTGGAATGAAGTGGCCTAAAGAAGCGACAAGTACTCTCCTAAACGTTAATATTGTCAAACACCTCTGTTAGCCTAGGTACAAGACACGTAATGTCAATGTTTACCAAACGGTGCAACAGCAAAACAAGCATGTCCTTTTCTCAACTCGTACGCCTAGTCGAGAACGAAGGACAATCACTTCCGTACCTTTTAAAATCATATGGCGATGTTGATGGACGAAAGTTCTAATTGTAAACTTACAAATGTATAATAATGGAAGATTTTTAAAAAGTAAATTGTTATGTACAAGCAAGTAAAGGTTGTAATTCTGTGAAATCGCCAAAATAAACAATTCGAATAATTAAGGCCACGAATAACATGAGAACTTTAACTTTTCAGTAATCCAAGGATAATAATACTAATTAATATTACTATTATTTTTAAGCAACAACATTTCTTTCCAAGCATTTTAATGGGGATATTGTACAGGATGGTCCACAAATATGGAAACATCCACTTAAAACAAATACAGATGGTGAAACACGGAAACAAAACATACCGATACAACCCTAAAGCTGTTTAAAACCACATGCTCACTTCCCATTAACAAAAAGACAAAAAAACTGAAGATGAATCCAATATGGCCGCCATGTTGGTCACATACCCTATCTGGTTTCTCTCCTTTCCTGTATCATGTATTGTTTATTGGTATGTTTTTTTCATGCTTCACCATCCATATTTGCTTTAAATGGGTGATTTCATACTTATGGATACTGAATATTGTAAAAGTACAGTACAAAATAACAATGTAATAGACTTATCTTCAGAGGAAAGGATATTTTCTTTCTCTGGTTGAAAACGAACTTTGAAATGCAAAGCTGGGGAAAGAAAATCAAAGATAAATGCCATTCCCCGTTTCTCAGAGTAGTGCTCCCATTCGAATATAGACTTTTCCTTGAGTACTTTCCATGTGGAAGGACCAAACAAACGTTCACTTCTCAATTTCGGTGCAAATTACCCATAACTGCGTCGGTAAAGCTATTTCCTCACTTTCCAACGGTTTTAAAAGTAGGCATCAATTCTCGAGCCTGAATTTGTCCGTGCACGTAACAAGGCTCGCTGCAACGACGATGTGTTCGGTCTATATTTGGATCACTCCAGGGGGTGCCTTTTACACAACCTAGCGTTCCAGCACTGGAGAAAGAATAGAACAGCTTTATGCTCTCGGTCTCGCCCTCTGGTGTTCAAAGCCAAACGCCATCCCCATCCCCATCTTGCTTCCAGACGCGCGGTCTCGCTCAGTGGAGCCAGATCTATAAAGCACCGTTCTTCCCTGTGATATCACAGAGAGGGAAGCTGACGAGGTTTGTTTAGTTCACTTTAAGCACAGATATGATAATCAGGGCTGAACCTACAGTTTAAAATGGGATCCGATCCACAAGATATCGAATCCAGCCAGGGTTCCTTGACTACAAGGTGACGACGTTACCACTGCCGTAGCAGAGTGGTTAGCACACCAGGCTGAGATGGCAGGTGTTTCGTATGGCCTGTTGAAAATCGAGACACGAACCGATTTCTGTATAATAGAGACGGGTCTTAGAGTTCTTTGAAACTTTGTTCAACAATAATTATAATTATGACACTTGAAAGCCAAAATTGCCTCATTATGCGATTTATTGAGACATCCTACGCGGATATCTGCATGGTTATTCATGGATAAGTCATGTTTTGTTTAACGAGATTGCAAAGCCAATCATTAAGTGAACTGTGAAATTGTGAGCATTGTTGCATATCTTCAGGATAACATGGTTATTTTCGAGGGTTCGTATTTTCAATAACTTCTGCGCGCTGTGTTTGCGTGAGACGCAGATTATGCTATATATTTCGATACACTAGACGAGACGAGACTGAGACTTGCCCTTGTAGATCGAGAACGGTACAGCCGAACAGACTTCGATACGAGTTAACTCCATTCGATTTCTAGTGTAAGTAGTAGTATGTTTTCTGTGAAAGTCATCACTAGCTCTATACTTTGTTTATATTCCATTTCCTTTAAAAACGTGGGTAAGATATAGCACTGATTTCTATTTTTTTTTTTAATGAAATATCCCAAATATCTTCTGGATCGTATCCGGTGTGATGAAGATGATTCCTGGTACAGCCTAATTTCTTCGTTATGATAAATGAAATAACAGAAAGCGTATTAAAGATACCATCCAAGAATTCAGCTGGAACAATTGAAAACAACATAGGCTATCACTGACCATACTATTAGAATGAAAAATAAACCTACTGCATACACATTTCCCCGAAATTGTTCAATCTTTTAGATATCTCCTACACCATTAAAGGAAAAAAACAACACAAAAGCAGGGATGAAGAGGTATAAAAGGGGGATGGGAAAAAGATGCTGGAATAGATACGAAAGGAAGCAGATGCTATTCAGGAAGGCCCCGCCCCCTTCACAAGGGGGTGTTAATGAATCTCAATCAGGCGTTCGCTCACTGTGAGGTCTCCAGGGGGAAAAAAGGCTCAACCATATAAATCTTGAGGAAGATGGTGTACACACACAGCATTAAACCTTCGGAACGATTGGGGGGGGGGAGCAAGATGATGTTACGGCAAGCATAAAACATTCACATGCCTAAGACGACGATTGTACATCTTTTTAGAGCAACATTTCTAATCACAGCACATAACACTAGATTTGAGTGTGCTATTCTTAATTAAATTGTTGGAATGTCTTTTATCAAGGATTAAATGACCAGGCTGTGACGAAGAACAGTGGTTGAAGCGTTAATCACATCTTGCAATGTCACTTTGTCAATGCTGCACCGACCAAAGCCAGAACATTACCTTTCTTTTGGAAAACCGGTATGACATTCCACATTCTGAACAATTACACCTATTTGGAGTTTCTTCTAGAAACTAGTAGGTTGGCCATGGGTTCCGGGTTCGAATTCCGGCCTGGGCATTGGGGTTTGTGAATGTCCATTCATCGATTTCATCATGTCATCACTCATCCCCATCTTCGCAACAAGTCAAAAGTGGCAGAAAAGTCAAGCAAAATAAAGCAGATCAAAACTACAAGGTTGTGTCCTTCTAGGATGGGTTTCGCTATTTGATTGATTGATTTGTTTTATTCTAGTTCGCTTTTCTGCAACTTTTGGTTAATCTCGAAGATGACTATGAGTGATATGAGGACATTGAGAACGGACACCACAAAGAAGACCCGTGCCCAGGCCACGATTCGAACCCGGGGCACCTGTCGTCGAAGCACGCTGTGAAAACCACTCCGTCACGAAAGTCGGCGGCCATCTTTGTTATTTTTGTATAGTTACGCATATTAATTAACCAATAAAATGAATATTATAATTATGCGTATTATAACGAACGAATTTTTCAGAAGAGAAGGAAAATTTTTGTCTTGTGGGAAGAAAATTTTACTAATACCAATACTATCACTGTGTGCATGAGTTAGATATTATAGTATAATACGTCATATAAAGAAAATAGGTTAACGAAATGTAAAATAGCTAGTCCTGACAGGCAGAGACGAAACGTTGGAAGAAAAGCAGTAAAATGATTGAAGATCTAATAGACAGACATGATAAAAACTAAGAATTGTGAACGTTGCAAATTATTCGGCAGTGTCTGAAAAGAGCCTCTGACTTTGATTTTGAAGACAATCTATCTGACGTGACCTGGCGAATACCAATAAGCAATGGGACGTTTCACGGCGAAACTCCTTAGGATTGCAATTCGTGAATATTCCTATAAAGAGAAAACTGAAGCAGAATAGCGGGCACAGGAACACTGAGAAATCAAGGAAAGGCAGAAAGAAGAAAAATATCAAGAGACGCAGGTAAGACAGTTGCCATGGAAACACGGATAATACAGAAGCTCGATTTCATGATTAAAAGTCTTATTCCAATTTCGTCGTTTCATCCGACTGTCCTATCGCCAAGGGTATAAGCTTTTTCTTTACCAGATTAAACAAGTTGAAAGACTTCTGCTAGAGAATTCAAATAGAATTTGAAAGATTATGGCGATTGTCATCCACGTCCATGTTCGAAAATTTCATTTTTCTCTGATGGACCAAAGGTATTTTTGCATTTTGCTGGTTTTGAGGTCCAGCTGAAGGAAGACAATATCAAAAAACACTTTATGAACGCATAGCATTATTCATGCCACAAGTTTGGGATTTTACTCCAAGCTAAAATGACTTGTAAAAAAATGCATTATATGATTAAAATGAGTCTCCATTGATTTATTACGTTCATTCAAACTATATCAACACAATGCATATGTTTCATTGCTAATGAGAGGGCATCCGGCCCTCCCAAATGGTATAATCTTGTAATCAATAGTTTCCATGTTCGATCGCTGGTGAAGATGGTTCCGATTCTGATTAAACTGTAGGTCCAGTCTCTACTATGCGATTTAAGCATAAATTGGACAACTTCTGACAAATTTATTTGAGAGGATATCACTCAAGCTCGATCCCAACGGAAAAATCCCATTTTTTTTATGTTTACCTAGTATTGTGAAGGCAATTATTGGAAAATAAAAAGGAGTGAGTTCCGGTTAAGACTGCCAGCTACCATCACTCAATGAAAAGCCATGGTTTTAGAAACCTACATTTTAAGAAATGACATCCTTACCGAGTTAGCGACAAGAAAACACTTGCGAAAACAGGGTGGAATTATGATGCCAGACCAGAAATTTTTTTTTTTGAAATTTTATTTAGGAGTTCGAGGAAAACTAATTTTTCCCAAGTTGGAGCCGTGCTTAATCTATAACCGCGATATGCTCTGTGGGTGTTATCAGAACTGATAGTTAGCCGGCCCTCGTGGCAAAGTGGTTAGCATATCGCGCTACGACGCCAGGGGTCTCGGGTTCGAATCCCGACCTGGGCATGGATGTTTGTGAGTGTCCATTCATCAATTTCATCATATCACTCATCCCAATCTTCGCAAAGTAGCCGAAAGTGGAGCAAAAAACGAAGTAAAATAAATAAATAAATCAGAACTGATAGTTGAATGGTTATACAATCTTTTACGAACAAAACCTGACAGGGTTGACACAAAAAAATACAAAAATTATTGTAAACCTTATAACGGTACATTAATACAAATCAATGATTAGAACAGAAGACAAAAAGCGAAAAAGTGTTACTCCTCTAGACAAACAAAATTGTGCCTTCTATCGTACAACATCGTATACATCAGTTGAGTGGGGTGCACAAATATTGCTAAGCAAACTGCCCATCACAGTGTTTATTCTCTTTGTTGAGAGGTTCTAGAATTAAAACAAACCGCCCATCAAGCTGCTGAACACCTCTGCACCAGAACACCTAAAAATCCATTTCTCAGATGTAAGTAGGATGCGAGAGAAAAATCAAAGAAATTAGCCATGAACAATTGTCCTGGTGATGGACAATTTGCTTGATAATACTTACGCTTCCCACTCCACAACGAGTTGCACGTCCTAAGACCCTAAAACAATTACATTGCAACAAAAAGCGTGAATTACTTCACAATTTCAAAACTAAAAAGGAACAAGAGGAGAACCATAAACAGGAAACAGGAAAGCCGAGAAATGTCAAACGAGCTGTTAAAATTAAGGTGAACACGGAAGATGTTTCACAGCTTTTTTTTATTGGTCACCATTCCCGCGACGGGCCACAGGGAACCAAGATGCCTCGAAGAACGCAGTATTAACAAGTTAAGACATGTTATTTGCACAACGAACGGTCTAAACGCTTTTAAGATGCACATTCTTTCGCCCTGACCTAACACGCAATTTTCCTTCCCCGCGGTTTGTCAACATACAGAGTTACGGGCGAAAAAAATTTTCACAAATAGCAAACCATTTGGAATTTCTGTGCGCTGAGCGTGTGAATTTAAGGATGGGCTGAACAAGGCAATTTACAGTCGTTTCCCGAGACCTCCCACTGAGGTAAACAACACATGACGAAAAAAAAAGCTAAATAAATTACCATCCTCACTTTTCGTGGTTGACAAAAAAATTAAAGCGTTCCTGAACAATGGAATTTTTAACAATACCCTCCCTGCCTATACTGAAAAATCAGACGATTCGATAGTGATGCGTACAAACTGTATTAGTGCAGGTTGTTCATCCTTAACAAATTATCCATTTTCATTAAGTTTTCGACCAGTGGCGGCGATTGGGTTCCAAAACCGGGGACAAGGTGCCAAAACTGGGGGGGGGGGGGGGGGCAAAGACAGTATATTTCCTATTTCCCTTTGTAGATAGGGTTTAGCATAGTGCGGGGGCAAAAGTGGCGAAAAAGGGGGGACAACTGCCTCCTGCCCTAATCGCCGCCACTGTTTTCGACAATACAATGTGATAGTCATGAATTGAAATAAAAACTTCAATAAGCAGAGGACAGCATATGCTTCGAAACAACTTCATAGATTAAAGAAGTTCAATAAAACACTGAAATGAAATTAAACTTCTCACGTTAAGAGGTTCAATATTTCCCAGAGGAGCTATGCATTTCTGTGTTAGGCTAAGGGATTGACTTCATTGGTCCTTTTCGCCAACCACCACATGAACACACCCGCATTGTAGCAGGCTCTCGGCTCGGCAAGATTGTCAGCAACACGGTATGTGTTGTCATCTCAGGTATGTTTGATCTGTAATGCGTCATATACAGGGTGTTGCAAAATACCTGTTACAACGCTTGGGAGGTGATTCGACAAGTAAAAACAAGGAAAAAATGCCATGTGAAAAAATGTCGAAATCGGCACCGTTTGCGAGTGACAGGCGTGCGAAAATCGCCTCACACCATGTGTAAAGTACAATAACTCAAGAAGGAAGAAATATATCAATGTCGGATTAAAAGAATACAAAGAAAGTCGTGCCTGACGAATACAATGGTGCATCAATTGAGGCCCAGTGTAAATTGCGCAAGGGGACTCTCAAAGAAAGTGGGGAATCCCCTGATGGAAATACAAGAAATTTACTACTATTTTCTACATAATGTTGAGATCGAAATGTAGACAGTAAAAAATGCCGACGTATGTCCACATGTCCCACTACTGCTGGGACACCGTCCCACACTCGGGAAATAGGAAATTTACTCGAAAATGACGCTATGCCATCAAATTTCGCTCAGATTGATTTCAGCTAATTGATACAGAAAGCCCCACTAGAGGCGCTGTGAGTGTAGGTCACCTGTTATGTATTAGTGTTGGTGGATACTACGTAGAGAGTGTAGTCGACCGTTGTTTTTCCTGTCTTGTTCTGCGTCTCGCAGCGTGGAGTTTAGTCTGGCGTGTGTGTATGGTTGAATTGCGCCAAGGAATATTGTACGTAGAGTACGTATTCCCGTGTTCTTTGTCTGTTTGCAACAACTGCGTGGATACCTGTGTGACATTACGTGGGTGCTAATCACGGTAGTTGTGATCCGTCACTCGGGGGGAAAGTGACCCTGTTGCTGGGCAATTCTCGAACAGGACAATGGTGGAGTACTCTACCCACGAGCTTGCTGATATGCATCTCGTTTATGGAGAGGCAAACCGAAACAGCCGTGAAGCACGGCGTTCGTATCACGAACGTTTTTCCAATAGGCGGTTACCAGCAAATGCACTCTTTCAAAGACTTGATGCTCGACTGCGTGAAACTGTACCCCATAGGTGGGATTGTGGAAGACCACGCACTGTGCAATTTGAAGAGGACGTGTTGGACGCGATACGAGACCGTCCTGACACCAGCACACGTGTCATTGCTCGTACTCAACAAACCCACCATAGCAACGTGTTCCGCGTTCTTCAGGCGGAGGGATTGCACCCATACAAATTGCATAAGGTGCACCACATACTGCCCACGGACTTTCCCCTACGCTTGGATTTCTGCCAATGGTACGTGCAACAAACTCTTGCCATTCCAGATTTCCCAACAAGAGTTTTGTGGACCGTTGAGGCAATATTCACAAGGGACGGCATGTTCAATAGCCACAACAGCCACGTCTGGGATATGGACAATCCGCATGCAATCATTGTGCGCCATCATCAACATAGGTTCGCAGTGAATGTGTGGTGTGGCATAGTAGGTGACCACTTGATAGGCCCGTACATTTTGCCCTTTACTTTGTGTGGTGGGAATTATCGGGTGTTTCTACATGACGTATTGCCTGAACTTTTGGAAAACGTGCCTCTGGCAGGTAGACAACATAACTGGTTTCAACACGACGGCGCCCCCGCACATTTCGACCGGGGAGCCAGGGCCTTACTCAACGATATTTTCGGCGATCGTTGGATTGGCACGAGTGGACCTTTACAGTGGCCACCTCGTTCCCCCGACCCCACACCACTGGATTTCTTAGTGTGGGGAGAAATGAAAAGGCTCGTGTATGAAACCCCCTTGGAAAGTGCTGAGGATCTCGTCGCTCGTGTTAGTGCCGCTGCTGGGACAATTGTTGACATGAAAGAGGAATTTGCGCGTACCAGACAATCAGTGCTTCGCCGATGTCATCTTTGTCTTGAAGTCAATGGCGGACATTTTCAACAAAGTCTCTGAGTATACCGGTGTTTGTGAGCCCCTATTAGCACCGCATAGTGTCCTTTAGTGAAACGTGCGAGTGAAGATGCTGGATATCGCTGTACGTCATACCCTTGATCTGCATGTGCGGAGGTTGTGCGCTTCTCAATGTAATCCCTTCCAGATGCTGTGCCTGGAAATGTTACATGCCATTGTGTGCGTTTTCTCGCCATTCTCCGTCTTCATTCCTTCGAGGATTACCCACTTTCTTTGGGGAGTTCTCTTGTAGTATACGTATGTACAGCCTGCTTTTGTTTTTCGTACTGCAAAGTAGTGTGTCAACATTAAGGGATTGAAAACGTTTTTTTATGATTTTCCCGTATTTTTTTCCATTTGGGATGGTGTCCCAGCAGTAGTGAGACATGCGACAAATTGGTTTCTTTTCTCCTTCGTACCGCAATGTGGACATACGTCGCCATTTTTTACTGGCTACATTCCGATCTCAACATTATGTTGAAGATAGTAGTAAATTTCTTGTATTTTCCATCAGGGGATTCTCCACTTTCTTTGAGAGTACCCTTGCGCAATTTACACTGGGCCTCAATTGATGCACCATTGTATTCGCCAGGTACGATTTTGTTTGTATTATTTTATTCCGACATTGATATCTTTCTTCCTTCTTGAGTTATTGTGCCATAAACATGGTGTGAGGCGATTTTCGCACGCCTGTCACTCGAAAACGGTGCCGATTTCGACATTTTTTCACATGGCATTTTTTCCTTGTTTTTACTTGTCGAATCACCTCCCAAGCGTTGTAACAGGTATTTTGCAACACCCTGTATAGGAGCACCAGTAGTAAATTGTCAATACCGCTTAGCCTTTAATCCATTTTGGTGGTACAGATTTCAACTATGAAACTATAATCCATGCACTTCAGGCTCGAAAAGTGGTTCCTGCTGTGCAATTGTATGTTTGAGAAAATTTAATTTGACATTTGATCTAAATGCTTATCTTTTTAATGCTTGAAATCTATTCTATGATGTTTGTGTTGCACTTCAGTGGTTAAGAAACAAACGTATGTTGTTCTAGCAGACTTCAGGCCATTTGAACATTAATAATGTAGACAGAAAATAATGGCGAAGATTTAAGATAAATGAAACAAATACAGAACAGGACAATTTTCCGCTCATTACAGACGTAGAAAAGTCAATTTGTCACCAAATTTAACAGAACACAGTGCACGTGCAATGCAAATCTCCCGTAGATCCATTATTCAGAAGATACAATTATGGAAAACGGATCCCCGTTCTCCCGGAATTTACTCTGTGACGTAGGGAATATACAAGCAAGGCAGCTTGTTTAAAATGCAGATGGAAAGCAATGTCTCTGTGCCGTACATATCTGAGAAAAGTGGATTGGGGGGGGGGGGGGGGGGAGAAATCTCAGCAACTGACACTAGTCTTCACTGAAACGCCGGCACCCGTGACGGAGTGGTTAGCACATCGCGCTACGACGCCAGGGGTCCATGGTTCGAATCCCGTCCTGGGCATGGATGTTTGCGAGTGTCCATTCGTCAATTTAATCATATCACTCATACCAATCTTCGCAAATTAGCCAAAAGTGGCACCAAAAAAGCGAAGTAAAATAAAGCAAATCAATCAATCACTGAAATACACTTCTGGACCATTCTTTAAAAATACTTTTGATCACTTTTGAAAGTATAGGACTAAATGCATGTTGTAAATGTATTAATATTTTAAAATGTATTATTTAAAAATTACACCACAATGTTCCAACATGTCTACAAGTGTTTTGTACTATCGGGAACTTTTTAATTTCTAGAACACCCTAGAAAATAGTTGAATATTTTCAGTATTCAAAAGTGGTAAATGTGAGTTTCTAGAAAGTGTTGCGTTATTATTATTTTAACTCTGATTTTAGGTTTTTAACGTATTTTTTCCTTGCAGGTATGTAATAAAATAATAAGTTATGAAGCGTTTCGTTAAAAAACGCAGCAACCCCCTGATGAAGTTTTATAGTGCCTAAAAAAACCTATTTTGCTTGTTAGAACCTATTTTAGGTTTATGTGCCTACATCGAACCTTTTATTAGGTTTTTATATATTTTTAAAGGTTTTTACATGCTTTTTTATGTCACACAGAGGCATTTGCTTTGTTTGGTCACGAAAAAATTCAATGACGAACGTGTTTGAAACGTACTCTGTCGATTTCCCTTCCTCCAAGTCCATGGTGATTTTTCAAAGCTCTAAACAAAGCAAAACGTCTGGTGTCACTGTTACCTGTCAATCCAAAGTGGTCTTATATCTGTGTGGTCTTGCTCACTTTCGCGTCACTCCCGTGCTTTGTGGCATTCACGCCTTGCAAACTAACATTTCAGCATTGAAGTTTGCACCACTGACTATGTTTTTGTTGAAAGATTAATTATTTTCAGCATATAAGTTGATCCTCAGAGACAAAATTGCGGAGTTTAACTGAATAACATGAAAACAGAATGTTGCCGGCAAAGAGTGGATTTTAATAGCAAATTTCCAATGGTAAGTTCTGCCATCGCCGTAGGGTTAGGCAACACACATAACGTTATGCAAGATGGTATGCATCAATATTTCAGGATATAGGTGTCCTATTTTCATTGCCGGTGACTATACCTAATCAGCATTTTACAGGAATTTTGAACAATTTTAAGTTTCTTCTAACCTCCTTCAGGACTTTTCGATCCTAACTTAAGATTTTTGGGACCTATTTTAGGGTTTTTCGAACCTATTTTAGGATTTTTAGAGCCTATTTTAGTAACCTAAAAGCACACTTTTTAGAACCTAAGAATCCGAGGTCTAGATGTTATTATTGTTCCTAGAGCTTGGATAAAGCATCCTGATAAAAAGGAAGGGTGGGCAAGTTAGAGTTCAGGTTCACTTAACACCAAGAGTTCGAAGTTCGCAAGGTAAAGGTAAAGTTCCTCGTGCATGTAGCACCGTGCCACGAACAGTGATGTGCCGTAGACTATAAGTTTACGTCTACATGCGTTGTCTACACGTAATCTACGCGTAGATTACATAGGGTTGTAGTTTACATAGACTACGTAGACAATCTAAAGTGCATTAAAATTAATTTTCAAGGCTTTCATGAAAGGAAAGTGATATTTTAAACTATATTGGTTCCTAACGAAATGAAAAGAACCCTATTTACAACAAAATTTATCTTCTCTTCTATTACCAACTATGCAAGAAGATAAATAGTATGCAAAAAACAACAACAGATGGCAGTCGTAAAGCAAGAGTGGTCTATTTCCCATAAAACACTAGAATGTTACATATATTAGGTTTCTTCCTAGGTGAGAAATTGTTCGAATATGGAAGAAATAGTATGAAAAGTTCTCCTCACACATCAGCAACTGATACGCAGTATAATTTTCTCTCAAATCCACGGAGCCCTTTGCTAAGTTATCACCTTTCGCCATGTTGTTTACATAGATTACATAATCTACGTGTATAAAATAGTCTGTGTAGAATGTAGACTATCGTTGTTTACGCGTACACACACATCACTGGCCACGAAGGCACATTCTCGATCTAGGCCATTTTGGAGGCGATGTGATCAGTACCACGCTCCGGCCGCCTTTACCTCCCAGGGTTGTCCCCAGGTACCCATTGATTTGAGGCTGGGTGAGCCCCAGAGCCGCTTTTTGCGAGGACAAGGCCGGAAAAATTCTGACCTTAGATCACTCACCCCAGGTCTCCTTCGTGGCAGTCGGACGCCTTACCGACTATAGTGCGTCTCAACCTTAAAAGTCAGTATGGGTTGAATGGAGCGCGGCGTTGACAGATCAACAAACTGAGGCGCATCGAGTCGCTCTTAATCACTAACGATTGCGACAATGTTACTTCCTTAATATCGTACAGGAAATCTTCAAAATCAATGTATTTGATGCATTTTGGGAAAAACGATAGTTACTTCAAGATTTGCATGTAAAAGTTTATATTTCGACGTAACTATTTAGTACTATTTTACATTTCCATTATATGTGTAACTATTATGCGTTCTTTACCTCGAAGTTTACCAATACTGTGTCTTTTTCTAGCTTCTCTATCCATTATTGAACAAAGTATGTAACTTACATGCAATCCACAATTATCTCACAGCACACTGCACTTCCTACGAAACGGTGCATCTGCCTGCAACATAATTTTAACCGCAATGAATTTGATACGCGAGACAACCCGCGTAAACAAACTAAGACTCTGCAATAAATAATGGTGCTGTGGAGTAACAATGCATTCTAAAAATAACTTCAAACAATGGTCAACACTGCACGTTTATCGCGACAAACCGAAAAGTTTCTCGCTAGCCAACTTTTTCGTGTTACGGTTTTATGATTTATACAAAATATCGAATGTGTGTGTGTATATATATATATAAAACTCTCTTCGTAAGCAAATTAATTCACTCAGGCGAAGAATATCATATCTACAAACACCATAGATCCCATAGAAAAAAACTGGCGAAGATGATTAAGTGGTTTGATATTTATGGCTTTTGAAGTATTTACTAGAAAAAAATTAAGCGTTTTGCAAAATTCCATAATTATGGAAATTTCAGATAACATGAATTTATGACAGGTTATATATATAATGCCGTCAGTAAATAAAGCATTTAAAACTCTACAGGATAATGATTTCACTGTTTGAAATTTATGACTTTTACATTTTGTAAATTTTGTAGCATCTGGCAACGCAGCGGTGGTAGAGAAGAACAGAGCTATTGGCAAAACTCATGTATTAGAGAGAGAGGGAAGTACTCCATTTACTTCCATACTGGCTTTTAAGGTTGAGACAGTCTATAGACCACCGGGGCTCTTGAAAAACAAAAAGAAATCTTTGCCGAATGCATGGTTTCACAAATGGGATTACGTCTCAGGGGATCCAAAACTGACACGATATTTAATTTATTCTGTTTAGTAATCGATCACATAGGGTCAAGTGAAGACATCTTGGTTTGGAGGCGGGATGAAAGATCACTTTCGAACATTTTTGAAGATTTTTTTTTAAAAAAATTCCTTTCTTGGTGCAAAAGAGAGATTCTTTGCCTCCTACCACCCTCTCTGATAACTCAACTTGTCCTACGAGGCGGTATCACCAATTTCTCTGCTTAGAAGAGACACAACAAGGGATCTTCCAGATAGCGCTTCTGGTGCGTTCCAACGTTCTCCCCAAGTTCTGAGGACCAGGAGGTGAAGTTTATTACACTACGTGTGTTGAAGACGTCGGGGGAAAAATGAACGCAATTCCTCCCTCGCTTCCGCCTTGAAGGAATACAGAATATCAGGGGAGGGGATAAAAAAAGAGCTATTATTTTCTTTCTGGTAGAGAAAGCGGCTGTCCCTTTGGAGCATTCTCCACAGCTCGTTATCCCAAATGGCAACTGGGGGACCCCCGAAGCTCCTCTATAACAACTCTTACCACGCTCGAGTGTGTGCGGGTGACAGGGGTCTTTTCTTCTTCTTTATATCTCCCCCACCTGTGTCAGCTTAGTCACTATCTGGGATTCCATAAAAATTCCCTCAGAGTGAAAATTTCCCTTTTCATGAAAAAAATATATCGCATCCAAGCACAAAAATATGTCCAATTAAAAACACCTTTCTCGGAAAAAAAATTACCCTTGAAGGAAAAAATCCCAATATGTTATTATTTTATTATTATTATTTATTATCTTTATACGGTTACATTTAAGCCGTACAATATTTCATTCTGTTTATTAATGGCTTGATGCCCTATATAGTAAAAATACCTATACAATAAAACTACGTCTAAAGAAAATGAGACGATTTGAAATGTTTACATGATTTGTAGAATATTCTATAGTATCATACATAGCATAAATATTGAAAAGAAATAGGATGTTAAAGATGTCTGGGCGTGGATATGGAATTGACTATTTGCGGAAAGGGGGAGCATTAAAAACAATATAGACTGTGAGTTAGAATTTATAGACATGTGAACGTTGAAGAGGGCAGTACTGCGCTTTGCAGGTACCGAGTTTGAATGAAATGAATTCCAAATTCCTCTCGGCCCCTTCCACACGCACGTGCGTGCGCATTCACTAGTTCTTTTAAGAAACTGATTTGTGATTAATGATTCTCTTTAAATATCCCTGCAACTTTATTAGAACTCCCCATTCGAGTGCGTCACATATTAGGAAGAAACAAAAGTCGTACTGATGGGGTATAAGGGATGATCCTTTCTGAAGACGCTCAAATGTGAACCTCACTTGCACGTGGCACACCCTGGACTGTATTTTGCAGACGAGGCTCTGGCGTCTGAACCCATACCCGATTCTCTGTGTGCTGCCCATGTGTGGTTTTGAGTGTACCTTCATCTATTTTATCTTATCATCATTCATCCTCATCTCGCAGTTAGTCAAAAGTAGAAGAAACGCAAAGTAAAATGGATCAATTCATTCCAATTATTTCATTCAAAAGTTGCGTAGGTATTTCGCTTACGTCACAAACTGTTGCATTGTGGCTTCGAGCAGCCATGATTGAGGCCAGTTATTGCGAGCATACGGAATTCAAGCGGGCGGTCAGGAAATACTAACACAGATATTCGTGGCTTAAAACAAATGTGCAGTTGGTGCAGATATAACGAACGCAATGTGGTGGATATTTCCTTGCAAGCAGCAAATAAAATTGACCGCAAACATGGCGGCTGTGCGCACCCTGACGTCACAAGAAACTCATATGGCGACGACAAGAATAAATGAGAACTGGATGAAATTGCTGAAGGAACAATCACAAACGGACAAACATTACCTAGCAGGACTCTAACCTGGGACCTTGAGTACCTAGTTCAACGACCCAACGCGATTGACACTAAGGACATTGTCTCACATGCGCTCCTACAAAACATGACCTCACATTAGGGAGACGAGAAGAACTATTGAAACGAAAGCAATTTTAAAAATCATAACACAGAAAGCATATTGCAATTCTGATGGAGTCCTCATGTATCAATTGACTTACGTTACATCTAAAGGTGCACGAAGTACGGAGCTATTTAAATTCACAAGAAACAAACGCTATAGTAATGCATAATTTTGGACAATATATATTATAATGATCTTTAAGAGAATTATATTAATGTGTTCCATTTAGGAAAACAAACTTACACTTGCTAGTGGTGTCAACGTCCTAACGAGTCCTTGTGTGAGAAAATAGATTTCATGAAGTACGTTCAAATATCACAGAAATTGCCAGAAAATCAAAAAAGAATGTGTGTTTCAGACTGTAAACTTGATTGTATATGTTGTTTCAGGTTATCAACATGTGCTTACAACTTTTGTGGAAAAAGCCTATTAAAAATAAAGTAAATAAAATCATTTGTAGAAAATGAAAACGTGAAGTTGTATTTTTTACTTTGATCTGGTTACCTGAAACACGATGACTTTGATTATTTATTTTTATGTGTATGTAGTACAGATGAGGGGGAAGGGGGTGTAGATAAATCAATAGGTCTACCCTGTTTAAGAAAAATCGACGTCTCACTTTAGTTTAATTTCACATGCCTTTTGTGTCACATCCCTTTGACATTTTCTCATGTCGAGGGGGAAAATCCCTTTACCAGTGAAAATTCCCTCGACCCGCACCACTATTCTCCCCAACATCAAACCACAGATATAAAACTCCAAGAACAAATGACCATCGCAGCAGGCACTTCTTCCTCGACAAGAAACGGAAGATGGAAGAACGGAACTTGACGATAAAAAGAAGTCGCTTCATTGGTTTTCGGTATGGGAAGCATTTCTGTGAGTAGATATCTTCTGAAAAGTGACTTTTATATTTTAAAAATCCAAAATTTATTTCTTAAATGTTCTCAAAAGCCCAAAGTTACGTGATAATTGACGCTATTGTTAAATTTTTGTTAGGAAATATGTGTCCTTGCTTTCTTTCATGTTGACAATAGCATCACTTTTGAAGCAATTCATTCATCAACATTAACACGCACGACTAGGACTAAGTCGAACATGAATTGATTGGTTATTGACATGATTGTTTAATCGCGACGATGAAGATGGGTGATGATTAGGGAACGGAACTTTAGGTAAATAAATGTTTTCTTTTCTGCGATAAGATAGAGACCCTCGTTTTTGCCAAAATTCTGATCATAGACTTATATGTCAATACAGCAAATTTTATTTTACATAAAAACATATTATCCAGTTTTCTGTATCTAAATACATATTTTGTGAATTTTCATTTTAAATACATAAAATCGCTCATTGACTTCAGCTACCTCGAAATCCTCGAAGGAAACGAAGGAAAAATGTTTATTCTCCGCACCTATTTCATATCGAGAGTGTTAGGTTTGTTTTGTCTTTGAACACGCTCGCTGGAAGATTTCTGGCGCCTCGCCTACGATCCTATTGGGGGGGGGGGGATATTAACCCCACTGCATCTGACGCACAAGTGCTAATGTCTAAATGTACAGAATTTTTTTTGGAAAATCCAAGGTTTTCAAACTTTGTGCCAACTTGCACGTGCTTTGGAAGGTGAAATAGAGGAAGAGGAAGCTTTCGAAAACTTCAGCGTTAGTGGCATTTCGTGGTTCAAATATGCAAGAATTGTTTCTTGTGACGTGGAGCGATCTTTCTCACAATATAAGATGCTTTTAAGAGATAATGGTCACAGATTTACAATGGAGAATTTGGAAAAAAAAACCTATTTTGATCCACTGCGACTTTTCTAAAAAATAGCTCACTAAGAGGTAAGCATTTAGAAACTGATTTCAGGTGTTAAAAATGCATGTAATATTTCGTTTTTGTTATCAAATGTTTTCTATTTTTGTCACATATTTTCCTGTTTTTATCACATATTTTCAACATTTATATATAAAAAAATATTTCTGAGTTTTTTAGCTCATGAAGTTCCGTTTCCTAGTGATGATATGATGAAGGGACATTCACAAAGAACACTCCCGCTGAGACTGGGATTCGAACCTGGGACCTCTGGCGTCGTTGCGTGCTTTGCGAATCGAACCTGGAACCATCGATAGATGGGGTGCGGAACTGATTACAGGAGATGCGTAATCAGTAGGGCCCGCCCACAGACATGCGACACCACTTCACACTAAAGTGTGTGGAATGGACCCTGTCCGTTGCATTTTCACATCTTCATTTTCAGCGCACTAAACGAAACAAACGCAATCCAAACTAATGACGAATCGGAACCTTTAATTGCCAGCGACTCTACATCGAATCTTGATTGCCAATAAACACTCCAATTACGTTGCCAAGTTGGATTTTTCTTTTCCAAAATGCCGTTTCATTACGGGTGAAAAGTTAAATTAGCTCAAGGCAGCCGTCGTTATCCTTGAAAAATAGCTAACAATAGCAGGACTTGCTAAGAGAGATTTAATTAAAACTGCTCATTAGACCTTTCAGAAAATAGGGTTTTCATGTTTCAACATTTGCCTTCTCCCGCATCATTTCCACACAGAAAAGCAAGTCCTTGATTTACTATAGTTTTTTTAGAATTTAATATAGATGGCAGGATTGTATTTACAGTAAGAAAACTAGCAGCCATGGGATTATCCAGCGGGGGGGGGGGGGGGGTACTTGCCCGCTCTCCCCGTGGAAAACTAGTGGTGAAAAACTTAATTTGGTTTGTTGTGTTTCTTACGTTGGACAAATATTATTCCCCTTCCCGACGAAAGCAAAAATGAATTTCTTACTTCTAAAAGCTTGTATCTAATATGTAGAATAAACGTCAAAATTATATCCCTTAGTCCTGTTCGAAAACTATAACTTTTGCATTGGGTAGTGTACTGAAGGCATTCACGTTCGTGGACATTTTCTGGATGTGTTGATCAGCACCACGCTCCGGTCCCCTTTGCGCCCACTTCTAGGTATCCATTTAGTGGAGGCTGGGTAAACCCCATGGCAACTTTAGAGCAGGGACAAGGTCGGAAATAGACTAACTTAATCTAGTTAACATTTTTACTCACCCTCGTACATCTGTGCATACTGGGGGAAACCTGCTGCCCTTAGCCACTTGCAAGCCTCAGCTGCCTCGATTTCTGCAAGGAAAGAGAAAACATTGTGAATATTTGCCTCAATTAATTAAATAAACAACACTTATAGGTACAAAAGTTTTATCCATTTTCAGAATATGCATAATGAAGCAAAAATTTATCCAATTTATTTTTGTTGTCCTCTTCAGCTCGATTAATTAACTGTAAAAAGTTGGCTGGACAAATTAAAAATATTTACAACCATCACCTAGTTAATTAATGTATTTTTATTGTGTATTCACGGCGCCTCTAGTGTTTCAAAATTTTTCAGCGGTGCCCAATTCAGAATTTAGGTCTATCTAACACTTGCAACGTTCAGCTAGTGTTGTTAGGTTGCTTGCCTTAAGTTAAAAAATTAACACTTATTTGAAAGTAAGTGTCATTTCAGGGAAAATATTGTAACATTTCGCGGATTCCTTCCAAGTCAGCCTGACGTCCAAGGTGCCGCGACGCACACTCTGGGAATCACATGGTCTATTGTATATTTATGGTGCACTCAAGCTCTATCCTTATCTATTGTATTAGAAGTTTACTTACAATTTACAGTATTACAGAATACTGAAAATTTTAAGTTAACTTCTAATACTTGAGGGTGCTAACCGCTATTCTACCAAATAATGAATTACAGTAATTGCCTTTTTGTATTCTGACGATGTCGAAATACAAAAAAATATGATCATTTACGTTTGCTACTCACTACTAAACAAAACCTTTCATCCTCTTTTTCACGTGAACCGTGAAGTTCACTCACCATACTGCGTATCAATTTCTGCAGTGTTAGATTTTAACACACATGTAAATACTAACTATTAACACAATTTATTTATGCGTGTTCATAACCTGATTTCTGTTTATCACGTATATTCATAGTTAATCTGACACATTAAACACTTTAAATGCGATTACAGCGTTCTGTGAACAGTATTCACGAGGAAAATCCTCAAAGCAATTGACATGCCTGGTCGTTTATTGCAGAGGTAGGATCGGATGAATGTATATCTTTCACGGTATCATGTGGTTGGTTAACATTAAATGCGATGCTATTTTTTTGTTCGGATTCTTAAACTGTATATTGGTGCTACACAGCGTATCCGTGAAAAAGTAGCCACTGCTCTCAACACCATCTAGGAAGAAAATTTTGAACCAATCACTTAACCATAATTATCTTTTTATAATAAAATAACTTTAAAGTAACTGTCAATTCCGTTACTAATTATTTGAATAAACTATCAGGGTTACAGTTACTCCTATCGTAAAGTAACTCGTTTCAGTTACTGGAAAAAGTAACTGTTACTTCCAACTCTCAAGTGTTTGACGCACCTTTGTAGAAGGAGAGAAGTTCCTGAGAACCCAAGGAGAGAGCTTCCAAGTGAATTGAAAGCGCAAGATAGGATCTACTTTCGGCAAAGGGTCACACACACCAGCAGGATACAAAGGTCAGTATCAAAACGTGTTCCTTTTAAGGCCCAGTCGCCGAAAGACACGCGATCTGAACTAAATCTCGTTCTCTTGTCTGTTGGAAGCGATGGATCGATTTCACGGAGACAATGGAACATTAAGTATGCATAGGTTTTTTACAAACTGGTTTCATAGAAAGTGGATGCGTACTCATGTGGTTTCCACCGGGTACATCCTGGTGAAATTAACTGGTATCGTTTACACGGTATGTCATCTGAAACATGAGTCCGCTAGGACTCTTTCAGGAGGGCTGACGTGGTCTGTCACGTGGCTTTTCACTGGATGAAGTGTGATCACTGCGTTGACTCGGGTCTCAATATCTAGGCTGAAGACTCTACTATTTATAGTGTCATGGCGGTGCAAAGCACATTGCCAGAGGAATTAGATTACAGGCTATAATGACGGTTGAATTACGCACCGAACTGACTGACGAACTACCGCTTTTGACTCTATTTCATTGGATTAGTTAGGCGGCGTGTCAAGACTTATTGGTGCCTTTATCTAGAAGGACAGGTTGACTATCGTGAGTGCTATGGAGTATGAACTCCTGGTAAAGAACAGTGTGTGTGTGTATGTAACAGAAATTAAAATTACCATAGTCTGTATAAAAGCTGAGGCTGTATGGTGGCACATAGCACACATCTGAGCCTAAAAACACAAATTCACAGAATTTGCATTGCTAACATGCCCAATATATCTTGTTTAATATGAAAAAAAAAACTATTGCTCTTAGTTTGTTTTAATGTCGGTTTTTTTTATATTTTCGAGACTGGAGACAACGCAAGTCATTTTCCACTCGAGACCAGACACGGCCACTCAACTCCCGTCGAGACTGCCGTCTAGTTGAGAACATTATTGATTAATTGAACAGATCAATGTAATTAAATATAATATATAGACAGAAAACTCATTTAACAAACATACAGGTCTTATCGTAATTTATGTAATTTTAATATTTTCCTTTTCAATATTGGGGTTGGGTAAAATAGGTCCACACTGTTTTCATTTTTATTGGAGTCGTTAAATGTTTTGCACATGTACCAAATTGGGGATATTGCCAGTGCGTTGGTTCTACTTCGTTGGAGGCTGAAGAAATGCTTTCTTGGTTGAATGGACGCAGAAATCGAGCTGTGACAGGGCCAGGGGAGCTTCAATGTGATTATTTAGGATGACCTGGTGCGTAATGCGTCTTGTCAAGAGTAGTTAGGTTAAAATATCTGAGAAGGCTCTCACGGGATTCCGTTTGGGGGTAAATACTTTAGGTGTCTTAAGAATTTAATTTGAATTTGTTCTACTTTGATTATGTCGAGACGGCCACTTTCAACTCTCATCGAGGCGGACACGGCCACTTTCAACTCTCGTCGAGGCGGACACGGCCACTTTCAACTCTCGTCGAGGCGGACACGGCCACTTTCAACTCTCGTCGAGGCAGACACGGCCACTTTCAACTCTCGTCGAGGCAGACACGGCCACTTTCAACTCTCGTCGAGGCAGACACGGCCACTTTCAACTCTCGTCGAGGCAGACACGGCCACTTTCAACTCGAAATGGAACCGAGGACAAGCCAGGTATCTGT
Source organism: Lepisma saccharinum (assembly GCF_977018435.1). Taxonomy (NCBI): domain Eukaryota; kingdom Metazoa; phylum Arthropoda; class Insecta; order Zygentoma; family Lepismatidae; genus Lepisma; species Lepisma saccharinum. The sequence continues at coordinate 133,508,211 of NC_139231.1, read as the reverse complement.
TACTCGAGAAGTAATCCAGAACGAGAATCTTTCCCCGTCCATGAGAAATGTAGAGACCGTGGAAAAATCACATCTCGGTATAATGCTAACAGTAAAAATGAAGGACACCATAATACCGGTGAAACTTACACAAGGCTAAGCAGTGTTTTTGTATGGAGTTCTTTTTACAATAAAACTCTTCCGGGAAAAGGCCGCTGCAAAAAAGATCAACCAATGGAGGAAAACTTCCACGAACACGGTATCGGCTTTCTTCAGGAAAACTTAATTAGGCTTGGTAATTGAGTTTGAAACGATGCGGCATTTCAGCGCTGTTCTGGCTTATGCGGCGAATGAAAAGGGACGGAGAGGGGGCCGGGGGCAGATGGGATTCTGGAAGTCTTCCGAGTCCGCGACGTGGGGAAGAAAAGTTAACTTCCATAAGGGGATTAAGAGGCCATTTCAAAAAGAGGCCCTGGTTATCTTTTAATTTCAGGACAAGATCTTTGCTGATAAGGCTAACACCTCGACGGCCGTCTCGATAGGAAAACGCGCGAGTTCTCTGCTCGGGATTAGATAAGGAAGGTTATTCAAGGGATTGTCAAGACGAGTATTTGAGACCAGGTGGAGAATCTTCCCTTTCGAGACTGTGGTAAATTAGATTGTGGCCATGCCAGAAAGTTGCAGGACCATACTTGAAGCTAACATCCTTTGCAGTTCAATCTTGAACACTTGGGACTGGAAGCGAAAATTTTTCCAATTGGACTTCGACTGAAGCGCCAAATACAAGCATAAGATAAAACAAGAACACGTTGTTTTCCTGCATTTTAAACACTTGTTTTTCACCATAGAGATCACATAGTGTTTTCAGAAGCCCTTACACTTACATTTCCACACATTAGAAGAACTACAGCCAACCTCTGGATGAGTTTCGATTTCAAGATCTCAAACAAGTGAATCGAACCAAGTCTGCAATGATGCGTGCTACGGTGTCGGTTTGGTTCCTAGTGAAAATTTAACCACTGTGATAATTTCAATTGAAGGGCCCGGGAGTAAAGCATGGTAAGTGACATTTTGGTCATGTCTAAGTTCATTAAGAAAAACTGTTATTAGAAGCTATACTGTAGGTAAATTTTTTTCGTGTTGTGCTTATCAATTTCAGAACTGAGTTCAATGCATATTGTATGAAATGGCATTACTTGAAAATTGAAGGATGGCATATTTTACTTTGTAACTCAAAAATGACCAAAATGTCACATTTTTACACCAGAGCCCTTCAATTGTTTTGCTATTAATTTCATGTTTAGAAAAGAAATGTATCTACCTATTATAGCGGTGCTCTAGTCAGGTGGGTTATTCTAAGGCGGCTCTGGGGCTCACCCAGCCTCAAATCAAAGGTACCTGGGTGCAATCCTGGAGGGTAAAGGCGGCCGGAGCGTTGTGCTGATCAACACCAGTCTCGCTACCAACTCTACCACAGAGGGTTCTGGGTTAAAGTCCCGACTGTGACATGTGATGTTACTTTGTGTTTCTCCCATCATCGCCTTCCTCTAATTACATCCTTATCGTTGCGATTATCCTTAAGAGGCAGAAGGGCTATATATAATATCTAAGCAAAGTACATAAAGAAACAAAATGTGCGTCTCAATCCCGAGAGAAGCACGAAGCACAGAAGCAATACCGAAAAATGGTTGGCTAAACTGGGAGTAATACAAAACCAGTCCACGTACTACTCCCGTCTCTTCCGTTCCACCTCCACTGATCTGGAAGACAAAGGCGCGATTGAAATCAAATTAAGGCTTTCCATCTAAACCCTTTCCGCTGTTACGAGGCGCAACCTCTGAACGCAACAATTTCCCCTCCCCGCAAAGGCCACTACGTGCGTTTATTGATTAACAAACCCTTTAGGTTCTACGCACTATTCCCTGTCGTCGCGCATGCGCTTGAGTCTCTAGTTGAAGGAAAATTTGTAGAAGTATTCGATTACACGTTGGTGTTGAGGAAAACAGGACGGGAAAATATCAGAGGAACAACTTTGTGGAGGGATTGTCGAGATTAACAATCATGTATGATTATATTTCCTGATAAATTGTACAACGCTAAGAGTATATCTTAAGGTAAACGGGGCCCAGTGGTGCCAACTTACATGGTTTGATTGATTTAGTTTATTTTACGTCGCTTCTGTGCCACTGTTGACTAATTGCAAAGATGGGGATGAATGATGATATGATGAAAGACACTCACAAACACCCATACCGGGATTCGAACCCGGGACCAGCTTGCACGGGCCGTGGGGCCGAGCCCACTCAATAATTTGTCGTGATATTGTCACTATTATTATTATTATTACATATTTGTTATCGTTAATTCGTGGTGGAGAATTTATCGGAATCTATAAATACAAGATTTGTTTTAAAAATTAGTAAGGATATTTGATGCGCACTCATATTATGATATCATTTTCTTTTGTGCGTGAACTTTGCAACGATCAGCGAGATCGCCACAAGTTACGCATTTGTTATTTTTATTGGCATTGTTGAATAGCATTGTGCAATCTTATCTATTTTGTTATCGCTTCTGCATAGGATTTCACTGCTATGCTTGGTAGAGAACGTAGTTCTACCATATCTCACTAGGGAGCGTTATTGTTTATAATAGTTCATTATTAACCTGTATAGATGGCACCTCAGGTTAAGCAGCGCTCTCGTAGTTCACGAGAATCCACTAGAGGCGCTGGCGCTGCGCTCAGAATTGTATATAAGCAGCGACGCTGCCCCGACCGGGGAGTTCTGTGTTGACTCTTCGGCGACTCATGGTCGAGCTCTGCTCCCGCAAATAGCCCAGCATTGCAAGCACACGGGTGCTTAGGGATACAAGAGGGCTTCTTACAGTGTGGCCTACTCTGGTAGATTATACGAGAGGTAGCAATATTTCTCGGCCTACCGGGTAGAATATACGCATTGTTTCAAGCTCAACCTCCTACAGTGTGGCCTGCCTGTAGAACAGAAACGTACTCCTTGTGCGGCCTACAGGTAGATTATACGCATTGTATTAGGTTACGGTTTAGCTCGTGGACATAATTACTGTTGGGAGACGGCCTACTAGTAGATTATACGAAGGGTATCAGTATTCTTTGGCCTACTAGTAGATTATACATTTCACAACAGTCGATGCAGAAATGACGTCATCTTTTTGCCTACTGTGGTAGATTATACGAGCGATAGCAATATTTCTTGGCCTACCAGGTAGAAAATACGAAGGGTGATGTTCATCGTTAGTTAATTTTTCATTAAGGGAAAAACGAGCAGTGTTTTATTACTGCCTTCAGCTTAGCATTATTCTAGTAATTAATTAAAGTAAATAAAGTTTAACTAAGCATTATCCTTTGTAAGCTTACAGTAAATTTCCGTTGCTTTATTGATATTACTCTTTACTAGGATAGCAGATTTAAATGTTCCTTGAGTCGTTTAATTAATGCCCTATTGTCCCCAAGTCAGCACAAAGGCGACCCAATGCCATAAAAGAAAAATAAGGTCCTTTATTCCCCACTGGAGAAAAATTGAATGGTCCCTGTCCTCCCTCTCCAAGACATCTGCAGAGGAGGTTCGAACCTGGACTTCAAGAACGTCAAAAGTGCAGTGAAATCTTATCAGGAGATATTGTGACTTTGTTTTGTGCAGTTATCTAATTTCACCCGAGTGTAATAAACTGATTACGTCAACGCTAACTTTCATTATATATACCCGAACCCAGAGTGTATAAGAACATCATATCTCCGGCTAGAGAAGAGCTAACATCATGGGTAAAACTGAATAATGTTCCCCGTCACAACGTCGAACCCGGTACGTTGCAGTCAAGTACTATTCTGATTTTTACCGCAACTGCAACGTTGTGCCGTGAGGGCGTGTGTGCAGGTAGTCGAACCGAGGGGGCGTTACAGTTAATTGGCGTCCATAACGTGGGGCCCGAGAAGCTTGATGGCCCGAAGAGTGAGTCTGTGCCCGATCAGTTGTTGGTGAAACTTAGTGTCATGGCCCGAGAAGCTTGTTTGAACACAGTGTGTCTGTGCCAGGAACTGTGAACTTTAGTGTCGGTAGGTGATCGATAGGCATAGGTAGGCAAGCTAAGTAAGGCCTTAAAATACATACAACAAGACAGTGTTGTGCTTGATACGCATGGAACGTTGAAACAGTGTGGGGTATAGAACTGTGGAACTTGTAGGTGCTGGATAGGCATACGAAGGCAAGCTAAGTGAGGCCTTAAAAGACATAAAGCGAAGCAGTGTTGTGCTCGAAGAAAAAAATTATATGGGGTCCGATGTACTTATAAAGGTGAAACTAAGGACTGTTTAGTTTATTGATTCACGAAAGAGTGATGAACAGTGAACGTAGTGGAAGAACTCTGAGGAGTAGATCAGAGAAAGCCACGGACTCTGTAAAGAAGTACAGTTGTTGTGAAGTACGGGGTGACGAAACAGATTACTTCCAGTGTTGCCTTTGCAATAGGTTATTGCATTTTAATTGTGATGGTCATGATGTGACTACAAGGGAAGATGACGTGGAATGCAAGGCGTGTAGTTCCGCATCCAAGACTGAAGTTGAGTCGATTGCCACAAGCAGGCCTTCTGTCAGTAATATGATGCTAGAACTTAAAGAATCCCTGCTTCAGTTTCTAACAGATGAACGAAAGAAAGAAAAGGAGGAAGAAGAAAAGAAACGGAAGAAAGAGAAAGAAGAGGATGATGAGAGACGAAAGAAAGACTTAGATTCTGTGCTTCAGTCTCTAGAAAGGAGACTCGATAAAGAGAAAAGAGATGAGGAAGTCAGGCGTCAGGAAGAGAAAGAAGGGAGAGCCAAGGAAATTGAAGCTCTTCACTATCTGGTAACCTCTCAAGGAGAAAAACTCCAAACTGAGCTGAAGGACATAGCTGAACGCATGATGACACAAGTAATGCAAAAGCTAGAGCCTGTGATTCAAAGAGTAGGTAGGATAGAGGATTCTGTGAGAACCTATGCAGAAAAGACTCAAAGTATAGAGGACAAAGGGAATAGACTACAGACTCAAGTAGTGAAAATTGATGAAAAGTTGCAGTTGGTGCTCAACCAAGATGAGATAGTTAAGCAGCTTAAAAGTACAGTAGAAACTGTGGAAGGGAATTTACTCTCTATTGCCCAGGTGCAGAAAGATGTTATGGCCAGTGTATCTGCCGAGAGGGCAACTTTAAGAAAAGAGAACCAGACAATGGAGATTGTTCTACGTCGAGAGATGCAAGAGCAATCAAAGCTTCTTATTGAGAAAATGAACGGCATGCAAGATAACATAGATGAACTGCACAATCAGCTTCAGACATTGAAAAGTAAGGGTACCAGATCCTTATCTCCAGAACCAATAGTTTCGAACTCTCACCTCCCTGCTTGTGAGTGTTCTGTATTACCAACCAGAGATTCATACTTCAGAGATTCGACAACGAATGATGGAAGAAAGAAAGTTCGGAAGAAAGACATGTGTAATGACTGCAACTCTCAATGTATGAAGACACCGAGTTTGGCCGACTTTACTCATTTACCAAAGTTTAAAGGGGATGCTGAGGTCCAGTCCGCAGAGAAGTTTCTGCGAGAGTTAAACATCTGCCTGGAGATTATGCAAATCGCTGAACACCATCGCTTAGAGTTGTTATCCCGTGCGTTCAATGGCAAAGCCGAGCACTGGCTAATGGCGAACATTGATGATTTCTCCAGTTATGCAGACTTTTGTTCGAAGTTTATAGAAGAGTTTGCTTCAGAGAAAGCTAAGCTGCGACAGTTGGCTACTCTCCGCAATCGAAGGTACTCGAGAGAAGATCACGAGAGCATGGAAGCCTATGCTTGGAGTGTGTATGCAGCTTACAAACATCTTGTCAAACGATTCAGTGAGACCGAAGTGGTTGATATGATAGTTGATCACCTTCCTAATAAGGTTAAGCATTTATGCTGGGCTCATGCTCCAAAGAACATTAAGCAGTTAGCACATTTCTTGCAAGAATATGAGAGCAATGGTACTCCTGATTCCAACTGGAGGAGAGAGGAATCTGGAAGGGAAGATAATACCAACCGAAGCAATACGAACCTAAGGAATATGAGGGCAAATGAAACCAGATCTGGTCGAGATCGTGATTGGAGAAGAAGAGAAAATTATGAAACACCAAGCAGTAGTATTCAACGGAGAAACTCTAACGAAAACCAAACCAGGACAAGAAGTCCAAGAAGAAGGCATCCTAGTCCTGCCCGGAATTATTCGTTACGTAGGGGAGGAACCCCTGATCCAAGGCCTAGTGCTACAACAGAGCAGGAAGCAGCGGTCTGCGACATTCTCACCTTCCCCCGAAGATAGAAATTGTTGGTATGCTGAACTTCATAACAGTTCTTCTTCACCCTACTATCCAGGCTGATGACGTCCAGTTGGTTGAAGAGGATGAGAAGTGAGAAGTCTTACTGTCTTTGAAGATAAACGTGGTCTGATTCGTGATTTCAAATTTTAAAGGACTGTTGAATAATAAATTAACATTTATGTGTTATGGACAGTCAGCGTTGTAGTGAATGTTTAAAGAAAAATCAATCATATATAGTGGACTTTTAATATTGTTTTGAAGGACTGTTGCTAATATATTATAATATCTACACATAAATGACTCTTAAGTGTAGTGGTGAATATATAAAAGTAAAGTAAGTATATTATTTAGTGGACTATGGAGAAATATTGTTTTAAAAAATTTTTCAAGGTTCTCTTGTAAATTTAAAATTTAGTCGAACTCTCAAAATTTTTCCCCAAGAGAGGGGCAATTGCAACGATCAGCGAGATCGCCACAAGTTACGCATTTGTTATTTTTATTGGCATTGTTGAATAGCATTGTGCAATCTTATCTATTTTGTTATCGCTTCTGCATAGGATTTCACTGCTATGCTTGGTAGAGAACGTAGTTCTACCATATCTCACTAGGGAGCGTTATTGTTTATAATAGTTCATTATTAACCTGTATAGATGGCACCTCAGGTTAAGCAGCGCTCTCGTAGTTCACGAGAATCCACTAGAGGCGCTGGCGCTGCGCTCAGAATTGTATATAAGCAGCGACGCTGCCCCGACCGGGGAGTTCTGTGTTGACTCTTCGGCGACTCATGGTCGAGCTCTGCTCCCGCAAATAGCCCAGCATTGCAAGCACACGGGTGCTTAGGGATACAAGAGGGCTTCTTACAGTGTGGCCTACTCTGGTAGATTATACGAGAGGTAGCAATATTTCTCGGCCTACCGGGTAGAATATACGCATTGTTTCAAGCTCAACCTCCTACAGTGTGGCCTGCCTGTAGAACAGAAACGTACTCCTTGTGCGGCCTACAGGTAGATTATACGCATTGTATTAGGTTACGGTTTAGCTCGTGGACATAATTACTGTTGGGAGACGGCCTACTAGTAGATTATACGAAGGGTATCAGTATTCTTTGGCCTACTAGTAGATTATACATTTCACAACAGTCGATGCAGAAATGACGTCATCTTTTTGCCTACTGTGGTAGATTATACGAGCGATAGCAATATTTCTTGGCCTACCAGGTAGAAAATACGAAGGGTGATGTTCATCGTTAGTTAATTTTTCATTAAGGGAAAAACGAGCAGTGTTTTATTACTGCCTTCAGCTTAGCATTATTCTAGTAATTAATTAAAGTAAATAAAGTTTAACTAAGCATTATCCTTTGTAAGCTTACAGTAAATTTCCGTTGCTTTATTGATATTACTCTTTACTAGGATAGCAGATTTAAATGTTCCTTGAGTCGTTTAATTAATGCCCTATTGTCCCCAAGTCAGCACAAAGGCGACCCAATGCCATAAAAGAAAAATAAGGTCCTTTATTCCCCACTGGAGAAAAATTGAATGGTCCCTGTCCTCCCTCTCCAAGACATCTGCAGAGGAGGTTCGAACCTGGACTTCAAGAACGTCAAAAGTGCAGTGAAATCTTATCAGGAGATATTGTGACTTTGTTTTGTGCAGTTATCTAATTTCACCCGAGTGTAATAAACTGATTACGTCAACGCTAACTTTCATTATATATACCCGAACCCTGAGTGTATAAGAACATCATATCTCCGGCTAGAGAAGAGCTAACATCATGGGTAAAACTGAATAATGTTCCCCGTCACAACGTCGAACCCGGTACGTTGCAGTCAAGTACTATTCTGATTTTTACCGCAACTGCAACGTTGTGCCGTGAGGGCGTGTGTGCAGGTAGTCGAACCGAGGGGGCGTTACAACTTAAAAACTCAGGTATTTGAGCCCACCAAATGTTTTTAAAAAGTTAGCGCCCCTGACAAGGGTTCTCTGGTTCGATCCGCTGTGGAGGCACATTGAACTTGAAATTGTGGGTTCAGTCCTGATTAAACTATCTTGCAATAAACTTTTACACTGTGTATATAGTGGGATGACTCATACTGTTGGCAACAAAAAGGAAGTGTGGAAATATGGAATTTCGAACGTATAAAAGAACCAGAATATTGATTGATTGATTTGGTTTACTTCGCTTTTCTGTTAGTATTTTGACTAATCGCAAAGATGAGCATGATGAAATTATTGAAGGGACACACACTCGCACATAACACCCATGTCCAAGCCGGAATTCGAACGCTGGACCCCTGGCGTCATCACGCAGTGGTAACCATTTCGCAAGGGAGGTCGGCTAACAACCAGAATATAACCTCTCCTAGCTTTAACGGCGTTTCTAAACTGGTGTAAAACTAAGCCACCTTCAACGGCGAGATATCAACTATTCCTTCTTTTCCGAAGGTTCTACATGTAACGTGTCAAATGCTGAACACTTGATATTTTTATTAATGCCTGCCGGTTAGATACAGGCTGCATAAAAATAGGGCATGCCCTCCTTTTGATAGACTAATGGTAACCCCCTAGGACCTCGGGGCTTTGAAGCACGTGAGAATAACTTGTCTCCATATGCGGACCAACGGAAGACAATCTGTGGTTACGAGCAGTAAAGAACAACATCAAAACGCATCGACGAACACCAGAAGAACGCAAAAAACAACGCACGATATCTCTGAATTGGGACTCGGTATAAAAAGGACGACCGCATGCTTGCGGGAGTCTTGCATGACCTGACCCTGCATCGCCTCCATAACGACAAGCCAATGACGGATAATGACGATTGTTTGGAAGGCTAATGACTCGGTCTGGGGCCGTTATAATGACACCCTGCCGAGAAAACTCCGGATGGAGTCGATCTTCAAGATCCCCTCGGCCGGTTGTTTTGCATGCGGCAAGAAATGGGAGAAGCGCATTAGGCGCAGATGATTATTCCGATTGTGACCTTACTCAGATCCCAAATTGCCTACCTGCGCTGCAGTATGGTCTATTACCTTTCATCATGTATTTATGACGCCTCGTCGATCACCGAGCGGGCCTACCGGATGCGAGTACCAGAATGGGTTGTTGCCTCCTTCCTGCTTTTAAATAAATCGAACGCGCAAACTTTATCCGAAGTTAAGGAGGGCATTGGAATTTAGCTCCTAGTCGATCTCCCGTGCACAATATGAAGATTTGCCTTTTCCATACCGTTTAGCGCAAACATGACCGTCGACCTCCGTGGCGGAGTGGTTAGCACAGAACGCTACAACGCCAGGGTTTCCGGATTTGAATCCTGGCCTGGTCATGGGTATTCTTTGTTAGTGTCCATTCATTAATTTCATCATCGCGATTAGCCAAAAGTGGCAGAAAACTAACTCTCTAGCCTTGTTAAACCCGAAGGTTTATGGCTGCTGCAACATAACCCTTCCATCTGTCCCTATCCTGGACAAGATAAATCCAATATTTTCCATCCTTACCGTTTTCTAGTCCAGTGAAGCTCATATAGGCTAATTGAGACTGGACCTACAATTTAGAGCTGGATTCGAACCACTCACCTCGAACCTATAGCTCCTTCATTATAAGACTACAACATTAGCAGCTACACTATCATGGATCCCTGTTTTTCGCTCTTGCACGTAATATTTCTACACCAAAAATGAAAGCTTTGTTCAGTATCAATTTAATTATGTCTAAATCAAATACACAATAATTAATATTTCAGAAATAAACTGCTGGATCAATAGATCTAATGGGGAAACGTGACATTTTACACGATTATCTAACTTTTTATTTTTTAAAAAAGGTTTGTTCTGTGTTAGCAAAAGTACAAAACTGTCGAATATTGATGGAATAGACGCAAGAATTACATAACTACTTTGAGATTTCACCTACTACACAATTCCCATACGAGTATGCAAAGTAAATTTCTTTGGAAGATATATTCTGCCCTTGCACATGTTTAAACTTTGTGATTGTATCCAACACTAACATAGAAGCAAGAGAAAGCGTTACCTGGCTGTCAGATATTTCAGTCTCCCCCAATAAACAGAAGTAAAGGAAGTTGTGAAAACAGCTAATTTCTCCTAGTGACTCACCTGCGACAGTACAAAAAGCTCTTCAGTGTCTGCCAGTACCAAATCACAAGAGAGAACGACACTGAACCAACGCAAACTCTTCCGCTGACGTCATCAGCTGTCACTTGAAATACGATTGCAGAATGCACTGAAGTGTAACAACCGATTCGAAATCGTTTCGCAGGTTTCTCGTCAACGACACTTCCTAATTTACTTCGAGACTTGTACGTGTTTGAATGAAGGAAACAGAATTGGAAAGTTGGTTTAGGTCCAATTCTTAATATTCCATGATGACCATTAATATGACTTCATGACTGTTAAACTGCTTTTTCAAGCGTGTTAATCAATTCGCTATTAATAACACATTTACGTGTTCGAGCGTAAACTTTACGCTCTCTTGCACTTATGTTCAGGCTTGCTTATTCCACTAATTCTGTTATGCTTGATTTCTACGTCAACAGTGAGGTTCGGAGATAGTTGGAAAATAATTTAATAAATCTAGGTTGTGTAGTAGCACAAAGTTTTCTGAAACCTCGGAAAGTATGCGAACCAAATGATTCTCCGTAACTTAGCCTACCGACACTAGCGCCACTGATCCCAACCAGGGTTTCAAATGCTGTGGTGGATCTATAATACACTGTCGATTAGCGAATTATTGAAAGACGTAAACAGGTGATAGCTAAGCTCCAGGGGTTCCGATATAGCTGGGCTAATTACAAAGCAGAAGTATTCTGGGATTTAACTTGTTTTCTATTATTTCATTAATCATTTTGTTTTGCATACACCACTCCATACCAAGAGGCACTGGTGTACGCAGAGGAGAGCTAATGGGGCTACAGCCCATTCCGAAATTTTTAGAAAAATCAATAATTTCAAATAACACCAGTAAAGAACTCTGAAAAACAAACTGCTAAATGCAAACCGATTACCATTTGTCTTTGAAGAACTTTTAAAATGATAATTAAAAACGGTAATTGCAAAATATATTATACTTTATCCCAGCTTATCTAGAAAGCAGCTATGTGATAGCCACTTTTACAATTCTAGCTCCTTCCGAAAAAAAAAACTGCATACGCTAGTGACAAGAGGTACAATGGGGTGCACAAGTACTCTTTGGCAAATTGTCCATGTCAATATGCATTAATTTTTCTCGTTTTTCAAGAATAGATACAGGATGGCCCAAGCAGAACTATATCCAAAAGTTATTATACAATAGTTGTGTTGGGTATAGTTTTGTTTGGGTCATCCTGCATTTACGTATACTGGTGCAGACTGTCAGCAGCTTGCTTGGAATTTTGTCTCAAATCTTGAAGCTTTCACTGGATAAAATAAAGTGCATGAAAATGGTGATGGACAATTTGATTGGTACATGTGCTTTAGCGTTGCAGTTATTGGTCGGATGGTAACAAGGTGGATGATTAACAGGCGAGTCAATCAGATGGGATGAGGAATTAACATTCGCTGGCAAGGGATGACGTCAGGAGCATACACGTTTTTCCTCAAATATAAATTAAAAAAGTCACAATCTAAATATATGACAGCAAGTACACAGAGAAAGGAGCATTATATATGACTACACCACAAATGAAACCCAAAAATGTGCTAATAAGTAATTTTTGTTTGCTATTAAGAAAAGCATAATTCGTAGAGACAATCATAATGTAATTATGCTCATGTGAATTAGTGTCTCGTACCGGAAATATTCCACGTATTCGTTAACTTGTGTTAATTACTCGGCGCGCTATTTTTTTTAATTTCAATTGCAGCTATTTGGTAAAATACTTCTCACTGCAGAAACGAAAGCAGTCGAAGTTGCCGAAAACATGTTGACTCGCATGTTACAGAAATAGCTCCCTAAGGGCAGAAGATTTGCCATTTTATATCCGTCAGTGACGGAGAAGTGACCTCAACGCAAGAAAAAGTCTAAACAAGTAAATCTGTGTACATAAGTTTCAGTTTCAGACACATGTGTTGTTGAGTTTCAAATCGAGGCAGATTTTCACAAAGTGTAACATGACACCACTGCTATGTCCCTAGCATACATTTACCCTGTCTATGAAGTTCAACAGTTTATCTTGCACTGACGTGAATTTCAAGGAAGTTCCTAACTGGAAGGGGAGGGGGGGGAGAAACTACGTGCTCTCAGCTCATTAGCTTCCACTCGCAGAAAATCATAATGAGGTTGTTAGGAAACTTTAATTTGTGTATTGTTGCGGTAAGGCTCTGAAGTTAGTTTCATGCGAAGCTGCTTTAGCGACTGTGAGTAATTAAAACTCACGGTAACGAGAATAATTGGAAGAGTACATTACAGTTGTTGCTCGTACTTGTTCACACGGAGAGAAATAGAAAAAAGGAAAAGACAGAAAAGAGAAAAAGGCGACAAAGAAAATAAAGAGGAGAAGAAAATAAAGAGGAGAGGAGAAGGAAAAAAGAGAAGAAAAGAAAGGAGGAGAAGGGAAAAAGAGAAGAAAAGAAAGAGAAGGGAAAAAGAGAATAAAAGAAAGAGAAGGAAAAAAGAGAAGAAAAGAAAGGAGGAGAAGGGAAAAAAGAGAATAAAAGAAAGAGGAGAAGGGAAAAAAGAGAATAAAAGAAAGAGGAGAAGGGAAAAAGAGAAGAAAAGAAAGAGGAGAAGGAAAAAAGAGAAGAAAAGAAAGAGAAGAAAAAAGAAGAAAAGAAAGAAGAAAAGAAAGAAGAAAAGGAAAGAGGAGAGAAGAAAAGGAAAGAGGAGAGAAGAAAAGGAAAGAGGAGAAGAAAAAAGAAGAAAAGAAAGAAGAAAAAAAGAAGAAAAGAAAGAAGAAAAGAAAGAAGAAAAAAAGAAGAAAAGAGAGAAGAAAAGAAAGAAGAGGAGAGAAGAAAAGAAAGAGAAGAGAGAAGAAAAGAAAGAGAAGAGAGAAGAAAAGAAAGAAGAGGAGAGAAGAAAATAAAGAAGAGGAGAGAAGAAAAGGAAAGAGGAGAGAAGAAAAATAGAAAAGAAAGAGTAGAAAAATACAAGAAAGGGAAGATGAGAAAAGAAAGAGAAAAGAGAGGAGGAAAGAGAGAAGAAAAGAGAGGAGAAGAGAAAAGGGGAGAGAACATGGAAGAGAGAGGACTAGAAAAAGAAAAAAAAACAGGAGAGAAAAGAGAGAATCGAGAGCGAGGAGAGAGAGAGAGAGAGAGAGAGAGAATTACGGAAAATAATGAAAGAAGAGAAGAGATAAAAGGGAATAGAGAAAGGAAGAGAGTAAATGGAAGATAAATGGCAAGCAAAGAGAAAAGAACTGGAGGCAGAGAGAGGGGGGAGGAGAACGGGAGATGCAGAGAGAGGGAGAGAAAGAAAAATTTAGTAACATCCTACCAAAAAACAACCTGAGGATACATATACTCATTACGAAACGAATAATGACCCCACAGAATTGAAACTTAGGGTTCCCGGACTTCGGAAATATTGATATGAGTCCGAAACCATTATTGGAAATTTCGATATGGCGATGAACAACAATGATTAACAATGGGTGGTGATTTCCCTAGAGTGCCTTCCTCTCTTTTGTCATGGGCACTTTAATGCGAGGGTTGCGTAGCAGAACTTAAAAATAACAGAGCATCCTCAATAGCCGAGCAGCTAATGTTGTCCCTTTTTGTTAATAGGGTCTAGAGTTCTCGGTGGACGCATGCACAGTGGTTCGGATTTTCTGGACCCACTTGAAACTGTAGATTTAGTCCCGTTTTGCCTATCTCACCATAAAGAGGACCAATTTTGTGCATGTAATCCGTCAATATAGAGATTACGACTCACTCGTCTGTATGATACATGAATGTACAATCTTTAGTCCAAAATGAGTAGTCCTGTTGCCTCCCCCCCCCCAAATCGATAAGACAATATTTTAGGAACTGTAAAAGCATAATTGTGCATATTCATGTTTTCTAATGTCGCAGAAAAAGCCAGTCAACAATAATTAGAAAATTGTGGCACGTACTTTGCATCACAGATATATAGATGACATCGAGATTAAACCACACTAACTAACATCCATGTCAATGTTCTAGAACAGATGTAAATTTTCAGATTTTTGGAATATCATAGGAGAAGAATTTTCGAAAACAACTTTACTGACGCAGGCAAGTGCGACCTGAAGATACTTTTAAAAAGTCTATCATCTTGAAACGTGTTGACCGATTTTGCTCAAAAGCAGTACCCAAACAGCCTTTCAAAAATGTAGTCTACACAGTTTTGAAAAAATTTCAACAAATGAAAAAGATGGTGGATATACACAGAATGAACGGCATGCATATATTAGTGTACCACACCTTGATATCCAGGGACTCCAACTTACAGAGGGCGTAGGGCTCGAACACACCCAATAATTTGTCGTAATAGATTTGTTACCGCGATTCGCGGCGGAGTGCTTACTAAAAATCAAAAAGCAAAAAAAGTGGATGCATTGTTGATGTGCATTAATATAAATGGATTTATGAGATTTTTGTGAACTTATAACTCAGAAGTTGGCGCCCCTGTTGAGATCCACATAAAAAACGTAACATTTTTTTATGGAACGTCCATTAAATGGAAGTCCACTTCTTTCACACCCAAAATGCACTAAACGTAGCTCCAACTAGGTATCCTTGGGCACGAAAAGCTGTGTCGAAACTGAAATTTTCACTCGCAGAGAGACGTAGGTGCCTGTCAATCAATGTGAATGTAAACACGTTTCCCTCGGCAATTAATTTGCCGAGAGTGCTAACTCAGACACCCATCGGAGAGAAGAGCATAAAAATCCTCCAGAGGTGCTGGTTTGTCTTGCTCATTGCAGAGTTTCCAACTCGGGAGAGAATTTACTCAATTTGGTGGATTTGTGGAATAAAGTAAATGTTTTAAAAATCCATTTTGTGTAGAGTCTGATCCTTACTGAACCGCTCACTAATGGATAAATATGACCGAAGCGAGATGTTGATCACAACATTTACACAGCACGGTTCAGAGCAAATGCGTCGACCATTTTAATGGACAACTTTAATTTTCTAGAAATTTTTAATGGCCAAATTGCAATGCATGCATTTAAAAAATTGCTACATTTTATAATTAAACTGTAAGCTGTGTGAATATATAGTAATTGAAGGGAGATTGAGATATTTGCGTGTAAATAAAAATATGTCGAACGGGCGAATTGATTATAGAAAAGAACCAATGGTTAGATTTGAATTTTGTTATTTAGCGTCGCTTTTCTGCCACTTTGCCTAATTGTGACGATGAGTGATATCATGAAATTGATTAAGGGAAACTCGCAAATAACACCCATGTCCGGGCCGGAACTCTAACAAGGGATACCTGGAACCAAGCGAGTGTGCTAACCACTCCGCCACGCAGATCGGCAATAATTGTGCACATGGTGGATATTAGTATTAATTGATTGACTAAATTACATCACATTACGTCGCTTTTCTCCCACTTTTGGCTAATCGCGAAGAAAACTTCTCCCACTTTTGGCTAATCACAACTAGATTAGGAGGATCAACTGATATTTAGCTTAGAAACATTAAATCTAATATAAATACATGCTTCGAATGGCAAACTACCATTTATTTAAAAGAAATATGTATATTTCTATAAATAATTTTTCTGCAGTTCTCATTCGTCAAAAATGTACAAATCTTTACAAAAGTAGGGCACAACTTTACTTATTTATTTTACTTCGCATTTCTGCCACTTTTGACTAATCGCGAAGATGAGGACGAGTGATGATACGATGCAATTGATAAGGGGACACACACAGAGGACATCCATGCCCAGGCCGGGATTCGAATCCAGGACCAGGGCACAGCCTAAGTCGACAAGATATTTTTTTTTAAAAAAAAAAGCTATGAACAGTGCCCATACGTATGTAGAATCATGTACTGAATTTGTTACTAAGTTTAGTGATTTTTTCATATAATAAGTTGGCAACACTGGTTCCATGGAGAGAGCATACAGGTGTTCACGCTAGCAGTCGAGCCAGGATCTCGTGACGCAAAGTCAAAAGTTCAAGGCACATGCAAATCGTGGCGAAAAACTAGAAAGCAGGTCAGTTTCATTCGCTGACACTCAACTTTACAGGGACAAATGCACACGCCTACGCACCCTGAGGGCCCCTGTCAGAAGGTGGAGGATACGTAAAGGAATATTTGATTTTGAAGCCGCATATCATCTCAAAAAAAGCGAGAGAGAGAGTGGGCGTGTGGAAATTGCAAGTCGGTTAACTTCACAGCGAAAGGAAACATGGCCTCGGGGTGAGGGGGGGAAATATGGCGAAAAGGAAAGGCTCCCTATTATTATTGCTATCCGCCAAATGACTTACTTCATTGCTTGATAAGCAGCTCACGAAAGACATTAAAAACATCCCGTCACTCAAGCAATTCATTTTCCATTTTGGTCAGAGGCCAAATGTTCTCAACTCCTCCTTCCTCTTGATTCTTCATGCAAACATCAACTTGAAACGTCAAACACATGCTTTGCAAGGAAGGGCTCAATTAAAATAATACAATAAGGCATCCTTTTCTCACATCATCAATATTAAATCTGAAGAGTAAATATTTCTTTCATTACATCAACGTCTCTCTACCCGTAGGATACCAATGGAAAAGGACGAAGAGGTTGAAAGTACACTCCAAACCATCTGAAGTGTGTTAAGACGAAAGCAGCAACGAATGCAAAAGAGGCTACAAAAATGATATCCGGCAGTAGGCAACATCGTAGTTTTATAGCAACACAGTAATATTGATCAGGAAATGTACAAACAAAAAAGGATTGAGCACGAAATGATCAAAAAGAGATGGCTTAGGACGAAATGAACAAATAAAGAACAGGACTAAGCACGAAAGGAATAAACGAGGAAAAGGACCCAACAATGAAAGGAACAAACGAGAAACAGCACCTAGCACAAGGGCAGGAAACAAGTGAGTTCAAAGTGAGCACGAAAAGAGCAACAACAAAAAGGACTGAACAGGAAAAGGGCAAAGAAGAACCGGGCTAAGCAGGAAAAGAGCAGAAAAGAACCGGGCTAAGCAGGAAAAGGGCAAAGAAGAACCGGGCTAAGCAGGAAAAGAGCAAAGAAGAACCGGGCTAAGCAGGAAAAGAGCAAAGAAGAACCGGGCTAAGCAGGAAAAGGGCAAAGAAGAACCGGGCTAACCAGGAAAAGAGCAAAGAAGAACCGGGCTAAGCAGGAAAAGAGCAAAGAAGAACCGGGCTAAGCAGGAAAAGAGCAAAGAAGAACCGGGCTAAGCAGGAAGAGAGCAAAGAAGAACCGGGCTAAGCAGGAAAAGAGCAAAGCACAACCGGGCTAAGCAGGAAAAGAGCAAAGAAGAACCGGGCTAAGCAGGAAGAGAGCAAAGAAGAACCGGGCTAAGCAGGAAGAGAGCAAAGAAGAACCGGGCTAGCAGGAAGAGAGCAAAGAAGAACCGGGCTAAGTAGCAAAAGAGCAACCTAAAAACAGGACTAAGCATAAAACAAGAACCTAGACACAGAACAAGCAAAAATAAACTAGAAACAGGACAAACACAAAAGAAACAAGGAACAGGACAAATACAAAAAAATGATCAGGAAGAAACAGGATGTAACGTGTCAAGGAGTGGACAAGGTCAAAAATAAACATTAATTCTTATCTCTTAAATCGACTAGACCAAAAAAAGAATAATTTTAAATTGACAAACAACTAAAAATTGTAACCAAAAGCCTCAGTGAGCTTAATTATGTCAAAAGCAGCCGAGCTTATCGGCGGAGACAGATCTTTCACCCCTTTTCCGCCCTCAATTCGTCAAAGCAGGGTTGCTAAACGAGTTCCACTCTTCTCCGCTTGTTTCCAATCGAGCTAGAATCTCCCGTCCTTTAATCTACCGACGTCAGTGAAGGGCAAGGTATCCTCTCGTAATCGAAATCGACAGAGAGCAAACGTGTCAAACAAACACGAAACTAGAAAAGTGGATCAGTTGGGGGAGAGAAGCGTGTGTCAGTCGGTAATTGGGTTAGCGTTCAGTGACGTCGTGATCGCTCATTCCAGCCACAGGTTTGGCTGTGTACAGACTGCGGCAAATGCAATGGCAGGCCAATTGTCTGTCACAATTGGCTTTCTTTCGGCTTTATTGCAATGCGAGCTTCGACAAGGGAAAGAAAAGTCCACAAAAAAGCTTAGGCCGGTTACACACCGGACACAACATTATACGAAGCGTCCACACGAATCATTATTTTGTTAAAAATAAACCTATAAATTGCAGCAGGCATCGGCGTTCGATCCCGGGACCCCTGGCATAGGAGCGCGATGTGCTAACTACTCCGCGACGGGGGCCGGCCCCCCGGAAAATGAATGCCAGACTAAAACTAAGCAATATATTTTTTCACCCACATAATTTAATATACAGTAATTTGATTGATTTCGTTTATTTTACTTAGCTTTTTTGGCACTGGTTGGCTAATCGCGAAGATGCAGATGACTGATGATGAAGGGACACTACAAAAGAACACCCATGCCGGGATTTGAACCAGGGCTCCTGGACAGCAATATGAGTTATTTATTAAAGGGACTGATAACTTCATACGTGAAGCAGCGTTTTTTTGAGGAAATGCCTTGGTTGCCGAAAGCAAAATTTCAGGATAAAATTATATTTAGTGACACGTATTTTCTTTCTTCTGATTGGCTCATAATTCACCAGTAATCTGATTTCTTAGAATGGCAACTATGGGAACGTAGGGTCAAGCACCTGCGTGGTCTTTTGAGCACGATTTCTTTAATATATACTTTTTTGCTTAATGAAAGTATATTAGTACCTTTTATAAGCTTTTATTCAAGCTTCGACGACATGCAAAAAAAATTTTTTTGGTACAGTTCCTGCCTCTAGGTGGTCTGTCGTATGCTAGAAGACTCTCCAGTCAGAGCTCGTTGTTCACTTTGTGAGGGAAATTTGAACACTTGCTCTTGGTTGGCACAATCAGAAGGGGGAGAATGGGGGACGGCAATCGATAGAGAGGATCCAGATATTTCAGATGATGAGCGGAAATTTATTTGTCTGTTCGGGCTCGTGGAAGAGGACTACGTTCCTCCTGGAAATTTCGGCGCATCAAGTCCCATCGCCACTGTTTTGTGGCTTTCAAGCAGTGATGTGCCGTAGACTATACGTTTACGTCTACATGCGTTGTCTACACGTAATCTACGCGTAGATTACATTGGGTTGTAGTTTACATAGACTACGTAGACAATCTAAAGTGCATTAAAATTAATTTTCAAGGGTTTCATGAAAGGAAAGTGACATTTTCAACTATATTGGTTCCTAACGAAATGAAAATAATCCTATTTACAACAAAATGTCTCTTCTCTTCTATCATCAACTATGGAAGAAGAAAAATAGTATGCAAAAAACAACAACAGATGGCAGTCGTGAGCCAAGAGTGGTCTTTTCCCCATAAAACAGTAGAATATTTCCTATATTAGGTTTCTTCCTAGGTGAGAAATTGTTAGATTTGGAAGAAAGAGGATGAAAAGTTATCCTTACACATCAGCAACTGATACGCAGTATAATTTTGTTTTAATTCCACGGGGCCCTTTGCAAAGTTATCATCTTTCGCCATGTTGTTTACATAGATTACTTAATCTACGTGTATAAAATAGTCTACGTGTAGAATGTAGACTATCGTTGTTTACGCGTAGACGCACATCACTGCTTTCAAGGCCGGAGCCCACTGATATTTTACACCTGAGGTTTTACTCTCCAACCCCTTCGATCCCACATTTACGACACGAACAGAAATTATTTGATTATACATTCACTGATTAGTACATTTTTCCTTGAAAAAAAAAAATCAGTTCGTAGCCATTAGTGGATTACATACAGGTTGTTCGATATAGAACAATTGAACATCGTGTTCTGTCACATGAAAATTCCCAGCATAACTACATACAAAACAAGTGCAAACCTAGCAGATTACTTATAAAAGCTATTCCAAGCTTTACTTTTTATTTTTGTGCTGCCTGTGCGTGGTAGCGTTGATGAAAGCGGCCAGTTTCACTGTGTACTTCCACTGTACGGTCACCGGCAATAATAAATGGAACACCTAAATCCCGAAATGCTAGCTTCCTTGCAAGGCGCTATGTGTGTTGCCTAACTCTACGGCGATACGTGGATTTTAACAGCAAATTTTCAATGACAACTTCTACCACCGCCGTGGAGTTATGCAACACACATAACGACTTGCAGGGGTGCGAGTATTTCAGGATATATGCATCACATTTTTATTGCCGGTGACTGTACCTGGGACAGATCGCAAGAAACGCAAACAGAGCCTCGGAAGATTCAAGAGTCCGGGAACCTCGTGCAGGCTACGTGACGAAAGATGTTTACGGAACCCCTTCCGACAAATAGCACATCGTATGACTCATCCACCGCAAGAGTAATTTCCAAGCAATTCCTGTTCGTTGCCCCGCTTTATGAGACGACTGCTAGCGCCGCGGGGCACCGTTCCCAACCGCTTGTTGCGATCGCCTTGCGCTGATCGAAACAGAGCAGCGATCGCCCCTTCAGTTTCTTTCCAGGGGGAAGGGGTGATGAGGGATGCTCGGTGGAACGTGACCACCGCAGGCACATGGACAAACTAGAATGTCGGAAGGGAGTGGGGGGGGGCAAAATTACTTCACAAAAATTGACACTCCTAATTGAATCGGAACATGCAAGATGCACGCGAGATTAAGCCCCATCTGCCAGTGTTGCCGACTCTTATCTAAAAATGTCACTTGCTGTTAAACATGTTCCTACCCATAGTCCACTCACTCTTGAGAAAGAAAGGAAGCCAGCAAAGAGTTACATTTTCAGTATTTGCTGTAGTGCCCCATCATCTGTAACTGCAGTGCATACTACTATTATTATACAGGGCCTACCCTAACCTTGGCATTCTCTCTTAAGAACCAGATAGTTTTTGTTTTTTTTCCGGCAAGATAGAATCTGTTTTTCGTCGGAATATTGTAGCCAGGTTTACATTCCTCAGAATTCAGAACACTTGTGCTTTGTAAAATAAGCATTTCTGTGTTATGATGAGTTCGAATCTAGGACTTCTGGCATATTACGCTGACTAATTCGCGACAAGCCATTTCCATCATTCATGTTATGTCTGGTAATCTCAAATGGGAACTTCACGTACAGAGAAAGGCTTCTCCAAAAATCTTGTCAATTCTGTACCTACATTTTCTTGGAGGAAAAATACCTTAATTTGCCGCCAAAACTTGTGACGTAATAGCGCGGACGTGAGTTAAGCAGCCAATCAGTTTCTGTGACGTTTTACTAAAGCCCTATCTCACTGGTTCTTCCTCTAGCGTTCTTGCTACTGGGACAAGGTTTTGGCGGGAAGGAAATTATTTGATGAATGATCCTGTATATTGTTTTCTTCCTCCAAAACAAATTACATATTTCTTCAGAATGACAGTCAATTGTACGATTCATGTGTGTGTAGACTGACTCTCTGCTTGATGATTCATCCACGAGCTGATACAACGTTTTAGCACATTTTTTGTTATTGCGCACGTGTGAACTTCTTCACGTACTTGGAAGTAAAAGATGATCACGTGACCACTCGTCCAAGAACACGAAAGAAATCCATGAATGGGACTTGTCCCTTTTTTATTGTCACAGTAAGAATCAACCTCGATCCAGCTGCGCCCTTGCACTTTTCCCGCGCCGCGAATGGCCACTTTTAATAAGCAATGTTTACTCTCTTCTTTGAATATTGCTTCGTACTACAGGTGAAAGGACAGGTGCAGTCAGTGTTGCCAGACAACGGGAAAACCTTCTGACAAGAGGAAAGTTATTCCTCCATGCGATAATTTTGACGACGTTCTGAAAAACAGTTACAGACATGGACGTCCGGAAGAAGGGGCAAGGGGGGCGCGGCCCCTCCTGGAAAATTAATGTCCACCTGAAAATTATATATTTCATACATACTAATTTCCTTTCAGCCACAGTAATTTATGTTAATTATTATAAATACGTTGAGGACCATGATAATGTCAGACTGAAATAATGTCTTTTGAGGGGCATCACTATTATGGGGGAAAATGTGCCTCCTTTCTCCCCTTCCTGAAAAAAATTACCTTGCTTGCCCCTCCCTGGAAAAAATCCTGTGGGCGCGCATGTTTACAGAAATGTATTTCAATGCACATTACACTTCTCTTGTATTTATTGGAATTTTAATGTCCAAATATTCACCTTTCTTGCACTGCTTTTCTCTCGCACTCATTTAACGCCATTTTATACATAGTCACTATGTTTGCATTGAACTTTGGTGGGCATGTGCATTGAAATTGTTGAATATGTGCTTCCGAAATACAATTATACATTGCAAATTAGCGACACGGAAAGAGGTGTAAATATGTGAAATGTGTTTAACAAACAACACAATTTGTGACGAATTTGAATTGAATTGTTGTTTAAAGTCAATTTTATGCAGTTAGGCTAATCGGGATTGCACCTACAGTTTAAAGTGAGATCCTAACCACTGCGCAATGTGCCTCCACTGGGTGTCGAACCCCAGACCTCTTCATTACAAGGCGACGACGTTACCACCTGAATTTATGACAAGAGTTACTTTCCAAAGAAATAAAAGATCTTAAGAAACCGATAAGATAAACTAAAAAAAAGTCAAATATGATAGTTTTCAGTTGAATACGAACTAACATGATTTTAAAATGGCACTTTCCTTCAAAACAGCGTTGTAATTTTTAGTACATGTATATACCGTCTGCGTTGACTGTAAGCTATCATGAAATTTGTTTCACTCGGTTAACGAAAATACTATAAGACAACGGAGAATTTCAAATATAAAAATCTGACAACACTGAGTGCAATAACTCGGGAAGTCAAGACAGCAGCACGGAGCAAACAGATTGCACCTGGCATGGTCACTCCGAGTGACTCGCAATGCGTTTCCTTCACTTTCCAACCTGCATGCACAATAGAGTGGAACGCCACACATGGACACACTTGGGCAAACAGAAAAGCGAGTGTACAGTAGTACATGCAATTTTCCCCTCTTGCCAAAGCACATAGTGCGAGAGAAGTGACCGAGATAGAGGAGAATCTTTCACCAGTGCTCCATTCCACACCAGTGAGTACGTTCACCCAGTCGCAAGTCAAATAGTTGGAAAGATACAGAGAATATGTTCATCAAAATTCTGAAAAAACACTATTTCAAACTCCCAAATTCTCACTCCTTACGAGGCAGCGTGTAATAGAACATTTTCAGTAATTTCCATTCTATCGCTAATAAGTTTTTCTCTCGGAGAGAGAGAGAGAGAGAGAGAGAGAGAGAGAGAGAGAGAGAGAGAGTGAGAGAGAGAGAGAGTGAGAGAGAGAGAGTGAGAGAGTGTGAGAGAGAGAGAGTGTGAGAGAGAGAGAGTGAGAGAGTGAGAGAGTGTGAGAGTGAGAGAGTGAGAGAGTGAGTGAGTGAGTGAGTGAGTGAGTGAGTGAGAGTGTGAGTGAGAGTGTGAGAGTGAGTGAGTGAGTGAGAGTGTGAGTGAGAGTGTGAGAGAGAGTGTGAGAGTGAGTGAGTGAGTGAGAGTGTGAGTGAGAGTGTGAGAGTGAGTGAGTGAGTGAGTGAGTGAGAGTGTGAGTGAGAGTGTGAGAGTGAGTGAGTGAGTGTGAGAGTGAGTGAGTGAGTGAGTGAGTGAGTGAGTGAGTGAGTGAGTGTGTCTGTGTGTCTGTCTGTGTGTCTGTCTGTCTGTCTGTCTGTCTGTCTCTCTCTCTCTCTCTCTCTCTCTCTCTCTCTCTCTCTCTCTCTCTCTCTCTCTCTCTCTCTCTCTCTCTCTCTACGTCATTTAATTCGCTATTTTATTTCTCTCCCCAAACTATCAGGAACAGAAAAAGCCCTGATCGTTCTGTTGGCTTAACAATTTCATATTTTATATAACACCCCTCACATGCAATCGCTGAATTTTGGGGACTAAATATGTAGCACTAAAATTCTCTTTTGAAAATGCTAAAATGCTTGGCCTTCCAAATGCAATCGTAAGCCGAGTATTCAACAATCTATTTCGGAAACTTGTCCAAATACCTACCTTGGCTAAAAATTAGGCTCACAGTACTACATATACAGACCGTGATTTTCTTTTTGATGGCATCATTTATATGTATGCGAGACCATATAACAGAAGAAATGTAGATAAATATGTCCAAGTGTACCTATCACAAATGCTGAAGGTCCCGGGTTCGATCCCCGGCCGGATCAAATCCGGGAACTTTTCTAACGATGGAAGCGGCCCCGGCGCCCACCCAGCATCTAATAAAATGGGTACCTGGGGGAAACCCTGGGGGGTAAAGGCGGTCAGGGGCGTGATGCTGATCACATCACCCCCACTCACGACCGGATCAAGAAAGTGTAGGGCGTTACCCCCACACCCCCTATACGCCTTCATGGCGTGGTGCTATGCACAGGGGAGCACTTTACTTTTTTTTTTACTTTACTTTTGTACCTATCACAATGTGTGAATATACACCATGATATAATATATTGTGTGGCCTCGGAAAATATACAAACTGTTTTATGGTTCCAAGGGATTTTTAAACGCGACACTAGCGCCACTGTTCCCAGTCCACAGATACAAATGAAAAGTTTTAATGATTAACTTTGCCATCAGTATTGACCATAGAAAACTGACTTATTAAGTGTACACGAAGCTTTTTCTGGGGGTAACTGTGTGCGAGAGCAATAACAACTGTCGCATTAACAAGCACACATTACAATGACAACATAACTTCCAATACTGATCGCAAAATAATACTGAAATATGCTTTGATTCTCAACGGAACCTACAAAAAATATTTCATATTGCACTTTACCTCCGCATATGCTCTTCAACCACTGCACTTCACTGTCTAGGTTGGTCGAATGTCCCATATGTGTTCGGAGTGATACTTAAATGTCAATTTACTGTCTCAGCAAATGCACCAACGGAAAAAAAAAGTTTCCTCTTACGGAGTGTACAAATATAGCACTTCAGGTGTGTTAATTAATGTAAGAGTGTGTGTAATCTCGTTACTACATATGGGAAACTGGGATAGTCCAGTTTGACTTTCAGCGAGGAAAATAGTGCCAATTATTTAGTAATTGGTTCCATATATGTACTACCGCTTTCCTTCACACGCACACATGTATGGATAGACGGGTTACATGTCAACAATATATCTTTCAACCCTGAGAATTATAGCGTTCGACAACAACTGAGAAGTAGGATTTAAATCAACATTACATTAATGTGTGACGAATAGAGACCGGATGTTTAGGCACTAAAAACATATAAAATAGGCAGGCAAATAAGCACTTATAATTTTCAAAATAGGCAGTAAAATAGGCAATATAAAAGGCAATTAAATTTAACTCAAAATAATGAAGACAGACATACAAAAAGAAATAGGTGTTTAAATAATATAGAAACATACCTGTACATTCTTTATAGTTGCTTAAAATAAACCAGGAGCTCATCATTGGAGACAGCAGTCCAATATCGTACTTAATAAATCACTGCAAACAGGAGTCACGTCAGCCCAAAATTTTCCATTGTATAAATGGCTACACACAATAGTCTGACAAAAGAAATTGTTGGCTACTTCCAGCCAGTACGCAAATTATTTAAATATACACTTTATCACTGCACGCAGAGTTATTTCAGTTAAAAAATTTATACTATATATTCCACACAGCAGTTCGAACTAGGAAACTGTTTAAATGCATTTCAAGTTTGTACTGTACGGTTTGGCAGTCTCTGAATAAGAAGCACTAATTGTGGTTGCACATCACAACAAGATATTTTTTCAGGTGATCAACCGACAAGTTATGTCTGCAATCGGACAACACATTTTTTAGAATTGAAAAAGATCTTTCAATCTCCACAGATGTTACCGGAGCATACTTAAAGCACGCGAGAACA
Source organism: Lepisma saccharinum (assembly GCF_977018435.1). Lineage (NCBI taxonomy): Eukaryota > Metazoa > Arthropoda > Insecta > Zygentoma > Lepismatidae > Lepisma > Lepisma saccharinum. The sequence goes on along the minus strand of NC_139231.1, from coordinate 133,481,870 downwards.
TGTGGATCTAACTCAGTTTGTATATTTTCACCTTTCAGAACTTGTTGAATTGCCCTTAATTTGTCCAAGTCCTTATTAGCTGCAATAACTCGCTAACTGTTATTTTAAATTTCTTTAAACCATCGGAAACTTATCTTGAGAACAGGAAATTGTATGCACAGAGTTCAGTCATGTCCCAATTTTAAAGAAAATGCCTAAAATAGGCAATATCTGGCATTTATGAAATAATATAGGCAATATCGTATGAAATAGGCAAAATAGGCAAAAATTAAATTGCCTTTAAATGAAGCTAATCCCTCCCCCCTGGCCTTTGCAACAATCGTTTTAATCATATCTCTAACAGGAAAGAATAGGCATTTTGCCTAACATCCGGTCTCTAGTGATGAAACAAAGGCCAGCCAGTATGTCACGACCAGGGTTGTTAAAGGTTCAGGAATTTTAAATAAATTCAATTCCGGTCCAGGAGAGAAAATCAGGAAGCGTAAATGGGTTCTGGACCGTAAAGAACCTTTTTATCTGTAAAGTATTTAAATTCGGTCCAGGAACCTTTTTTCTGAATGAATTTAAATCCGGTCCAGGAACCTTTCTTCAATGAAACAATACGCAACTTGGACCGAATTTAAATTGTGCGAGAAAAAAGGTTCCGGTCCTGGAACGGAACCCAATTGAACCCATTAGAATTTAAGGGTTTCTAGACTTTTAACAACCCTGGTCACGACACATCAGACTGTGTAGTGGTAAAGTCGCTGTCCTGTAATCAATAGGTCCCGGGTTCGATACCAGGTGGAGGCACACGGTGGTCGGACCCCACTTTAAACTGTAGGTCCAGTCCCGATTAGCCTTTTTGTTCATCAAGTGTACTTAAAAACAAAACTGAAACCAGACCCAGATAAATAATTTAAGTTCACTTCATGTTCAGACAGGCTAAACGGGACTGAGCCTACAGTTTAAAGCGAGATCCGAACCATTGGGCAATGTGCCTACAACGGGGATACACCCCGAGGCACCTTTATTACAGAGCGATGTTCTCGAGGCGGCCAGGAATTTAGAATCAAGGAGAGTGAGAAGATCACTTACAATTCGACCGTAGCTTGTGTACGTATATAATCGTACATAATCTCAAAATCAGGTTGTTACAAAGGCGCTGGTCTTAATGCTTCAACAAATGTTGCTTCGAGAACTTCAGAATTGCCCAATGTTTATGTTCGAACGAGATTCTTTTGAGAAAGAATATTTATTTATTAGACAAAGAAACTAATACTGTCTCCGCTCAAAAGATGGAGTTATTGCTTCGAACGTATTAAAATCAACAATGCTGGAAGATATGTGGAAAATGTGGCGCAATTGGTTTGAATCTTTCGTCATTTCAATGCACGTACCATTCAGAAGCGTGCGGTAAGGAAAGGCGGGGCAAGCGCCGCTTGCGTTCTTTTTTAAAACACTTTTGATATTTAAAGTTCGTGTTTTTCAATGCCTCTATACACATTAGAATGGAATTTATTTACTATAAGATATTTACATTGCAGAATTTTCATTTCCTCTATTTTCTGTTCTTTTGGCTTGGAACATAAACCGGCTACACCCTTGACGACGCTGGGCGATGCGCCACGATTGGAGGACTGCTCGCCTTTCTCCCCGCTTTTCGAGTGACTTATGCAGTTCTTGCATGGACACTGTCCATCCCCGTTTACGAAGAAAAAAGGCCGAGGGCAAGCAACACCAAGACCGCATCTGTCTTTGGCAAGGGTGTTGGAAAGAATTCGTCCACACGGCCACAAGTGTTGCTAACTTCCAGAATTTTCTGTGCATCCGTAGTACCACCTAACGCGGTACGATTTTCATGTTTGATACTCTATAGTAATCAACAAATTACATTATGAAGTTAGCCAGTGATCACAAGTCGTATGCTATTTATAAGAAATGAAATCACAGCCGGTACTTGAACATATTCGTCATGTGGTCGGTTACTCGGAAATATGGAGGGTATGTAACACTGCAGGTTATGGTGAAAAGGAAGGTTAATTTAGAAGCGTGGGTGCTGCTGTTGAGTGTTGTTTTTTACTGTGATGTTTTTTTCTGTTCTTTGTGTCGTGTTTTTGTACCTGGTGTAAAAGTACATTGAAAATTTCCGCCAGGGTTGACATACCAGAAGAGCCATCAATTTGCAGTGCTGCAGGTAAGGCCTTGATTAGGGACCTTCTTTCAAAACCATTCAGTTCGAGAACATATGGTGTAAAGTTGGAGCTTGTGATTGTGAGTCGAGCGACCGTGTCCTGAACTGTGCACAACCAAACCAACTAAGAAAGATGGGAAAGTTTTCATTAGGCAGTTTAAAACATCTCAGTACAACAATATTATGTGGTTATGTGGCAGCAATGATCTTAATAAATTATTTTGTTGGCCATGTGTTTTGTTCAATACAAATTTAGGAACAAGCTACAGTGACTTGAGCAATTTTTATAATGCAGTGCAAAGACATGAACGTTCCCAGAATCACATCTGCGCTTGCATCCAACTGAAGACAAGTCATGATTCATAATTCTAGCCAAGTAAGAAACCGAAACCCGTCCGTTTATTTAAGATCGAAACTTTATGCTAATAGGATGTTTATTATTTTTAGGGTTAAAAAAGAACGTAATTTAATTTACAGTTGCCCTCAAATATCAAGTAAATCATTATTTTCTTCATGGTTGAAATTTACAAGTTTATATCGAGAGGCTTTTTTCTTCTTTATAAACCTGCAGCGAAGATTTGATTTTACGGTATGTATGCACTTCACACACTCAAGCCCGATACTTCACCATTATGCACATTATTGTAAGTAGGGATGTGTGTAGGCTTATATTATATTTGAAATTGTTATAATTAACCAAAACGAACAATTAACCCATCGCTTGCCTATCACGAAAGGTCACGGCACGCCCCTGGTACCATTATTTACGTATTTCTATTTGGAGCATACAGTACCAACACATTCTTCTTGTCCGTCAGTCTCCTGGTACAGTCACTATAATTTATATTCCATTTTGTAAAACAACACAGGTAATGGTAAAAACAAGAGGCAAAAATGATAGAAAACAGTAGTTCCGCATGGGGTCACGTTGACGTTGTAGAGATTGCATTGTGTTCTTCGATAAGTCCCTAACCAAGGGCACATTTTAGTGGGGGTGCAAGGGTTCCGGACCCCACCCACCGAAAAACTTACCAAGTACAAAAATAAATAAGCAAAATACTTATTTACTATTGTGCAATAGGAGGTTGGTTTCTTTGCGTGGAATTTACATAAAGGTAACGATTAGATTGTGGTTATACAGATTTGCGTTGACAGTGCCTGCGAAAGTTTTTAACATCAATATCTGTAATAGGACAGCTGTTTCTATACAAATTTCATTTAGTGATCTTAACTAGACATAAGCTAGATATTGAATCAGTGTTGCTATATCTATTCTTTTATCATATTTTTACCTGTTCATATAATAACAACAATAATAAATTGGAGTATTTTAATAGTGATAATGCATATTAACTTATTAAAATTTATTATTATTACAGGAGAAACACTTGGTTCGGACACCTCCCGAAATCTAAACGCACGGTCATGAAAATAGGCGGCTGGGTAGAATTGCGCTGTTGCCACATATGGGAAAAGCAAAGCGAGAGCGGGACAAAAGTTGCTGGTTCCAACGCACTGTGTGGCAACGTCAACCGGGCTGCGTTGCCTAGTTCGAGCGTCTCCGGGGCACTTTTTGTATCATCTCTGACCTTTCGAACAAATACTGTCAGTTTGTATCACATGGATTACAAAGACCAACTCTACGACAAGATGTTTCATTCTCTTAAACTTCCGAACACACGGGGTTGTGCTCCGATGTGGCAACAGCGCAAACTCCTGCCACCCGCCTAATTTCCTGCCTGTCCTGACATCATTTATTCCTAGCTTTACACCATGTCTATTCCAAGGCTATGTAATCTAAAAACACATCACAGCGGACCATGGCAACACTGAACATAGTCGTAATACGCAGGTGTTCATTTACCTTCCGGCAGTTCTCTATAACAATGGAGACAGGCTCTTTACAATGCAACGCACATTGTCATGGAAAGTAAACAAGGAATAAAATTTATTCAATTCTTGTCAGTCATGGATTTGATGGCTAACATGTGGATGGGAATCAATGCATTTATACACCGCAGTGCATGTCGAGTTTGCATTCTCCAGAGGATCATTGTCCTCTACCGTGAAACAGAATGGGCGTCTATCACAGTTGGGAATAAGTTTCCGCTAATTACAGCTAAGCTAACAAAGCTATGACGAATGAAATCCAGTTGATTTTAATCCACGTTGGCAGTGAGCCGCCAAAAATACGAATTATTATGGTTGGTTGCATCCGTGTAATCCAAACTGAACACAGAATTTGTATCATTTAGCAAATCACACGTTTAGTTAATCATTTTGGTAACAATAAATGCAAATGTGGTTGCCTTTACTAAATTCGGCAATTCTTTAACTAAACAAATGTGCGCGATCACTAAAAGAAGGTAAATTTCCCTTAGCCCCTAATTTTGGACCCAATTGCCCATCCTGCTGGTAAACAATGTCGCCTATTTAAATGCCAGAAACTATTTTTTTTCTATTAATCCAAACAAAAAATGCTCTGTGTAATAAAAAAAAATTGATAATTAATGATTGATTTGGTTTATTTTACTTCGCGTTTCTGCAACACTTGGCAAATCGCGAAGATTATGATGATGAGTGATATGATGAAATTGATGAAGTGAAACTCACAAAGAACACCCACGTCCAGACTAGAATTCGAACCCGGGACCCCTGGCGTCCTAGCGCTCTGTGCTAACCACTTCGCCACGGAGTTCCGACTCAACACTCGAGATGAGACTGCCACTCTGTCTAACACAGATGGGTTAACCATAGGTGTGTAACTTTAGACCTAACTTTGGGGAGGGACAAAATCAGCAAATTTTCAAGCCCATTAAAATATCATCCAGGACTACTTTGATATATAACGGTTACATTTGCATAATCATAATTATTACTCTTTCCTTTGCTCCTCAGGTTTCAGGAGGTTAACAAGAGCACCATTAACTTGCACATTTTCATAAACCTGAAAATTTTGAGAGGGCAAGTGGCCTCAACTTGCCCCCGTCAAGTCACGCCTATGGGGTTAACCACACCACACATTACACTATTGCCAGTTTGTAGTAGATAGCTGGCAAAATAATTTCGAAGTTGCATAAGTCTAATTTTCTAACACGACAGAGAATGTGCTCCACGCGAGTTCTAAAAGGTTTCTTTCCTGAATTCTAAACAGATCAAATTGTTTGTATACTTAGGAATATTTGCGTGGAGTTTCCAAACATCAACGTCGGAGGAGAAAAAAAAAAAAAAACTTGAGCTGCTATTTGCACACCCAATAGCTGGATAAAAATATGTGAAAATCTTCCTGTATGCGTTGAATCACACCAACCGCCAAACAAGTGACTGCACAACACAAAAACCTACCAATTTGGCTCCTGGTGGCAGGGCATCGGGGGTAGATCAACATTAAATTACTGGATGGTGGGAACCCCACGCCACTCCAACCTCTTCTCTCTGGATTTCGCAAACTGATGACGATGATAACGTAAAGTACCTCGGTGGGTTAGCGAGATCGGTTCTGTAATTGGATTCACTCCCGAACGCTCGCAGGAGATTATGCGCGAATGAGTCACCACCGACTGATTGCACTTTTTCCTCCCCTCTGCAAGCAGCAATTTTTTTTAGTTTTGTTTTTCCTTCTAAAAGCAGTTTTCGGAATTAACTCCCCAGTCACGTGCTGGCTTTATTACGCTACTGGACGTCTTGGGAGCGGCGGGAGGGAGAAGCAAAAATCATGACCTGGATTTCTGAAGAGGCCGCTGAAAAGCACCTGTTTTTATCTCTCCTATTCCTTTCTTATATCAATTGTTATTGCACTTTGTGTCCTGGGTCCTTCAGCAGTGAACTGTCAATGGGAATCTGCTTTATTTACACAACATTTAGATAACCTCCGCTGTTATTCAATGGCAAAACTCGAATAATTTGTCATAAATTGATTGACACACCTGCATATACCAATATCCCCCCCCCCCCGGTGCTCATCATGAATTTGATACTTCTGATCAGTGGTGGCGATTAGGGGAACGAGGGGTGCAGTTACCCCCCTCCCATTTTTCGGCTCTTTTGTCCCCGCACTGTGCGCTAAACCTTATCTACAAAGGGAAATAAACTGTCTTTGACCCCCGGTTTTGGTACCCAATCGCCGCCACTGCCTGAGACAAAAGTTACTAGGACCTCCTGAGTGGCGTAATGGTAACGCAGTCGCCTTACAGTCAAGAAGTCCCAGTTTGATCCCCGGTGGAGGCACATAGCGGTTCGGATCCCACTAAACTGTAGGTCCAGTCCCGATCTGACCATACAGTAAACTTAAACAGACCTAAACAAGTTCTTTGATTGGTTAAACTTGTTGCATATTTTTACACGACACTAGCCAGTGGTTTTTGCCGCATCATCAAAACTTCTTCCGAATACCATGTAAACTTCTTGTAGGATTCCTTTACTAAAGACCGTCCAGCCAAAGAACAAACTTCAGAAAACCCAGACTTTTCGCCTCCAGTTGTGGGAGTTTCAAAGGAGGAAAAGCGGTGTTGCTACACGCCTAATTTTTGTCCAGTCGTACACGACACCTCTTGCTGTCAACATGCACCCTTCGCTCGCATTTCAGGGAGAGGCAGGGAATCTTAGACCCATTCGCTTGCAACGTGGCGGCAACCATTAGGCTTCGCCGTGCTTGGCCTTGTTGAGGGTGCCACCTGTTTCGAAAACGACTCGAAACGAAAAATTTAGCAACGCAGAATACCACGAGAATTTCCCCTCAACACGGCAACTGGACAAAGCGGATTAGTTCAGCGGTTCATGTGGCCCTCCCTGGCTTTCGACGGAAAAGACAAAAATAGAATTTTGAAGTTTCTTCTTTCGTCGAACAGGCTTTAGCTTGTGCGCGTGTCGCTGTAAAATGTATGCATCACGCAATTAACTGCTATCATTAGTACACAATGTATTGCGCGACTTGGTGAATTTGAGACACATCGATATTCAACATTCCAGGGACTTGGGGCACATCGATAATTAACAGCTGGCGATTTTGGGGCAAACTGACCCTCAACTATCGATAGTTCTATATCTTTGTCATTAATGCAATTTCAGTTACGCAAGTACAATAAAAGAAAAGGAAAACCAAGAGAGAATTATTTCCGCCATGGTTACACGAAGTGTCGTAGCTTTTAGCCGCAGACGATACGATTTTTTCCGTATGGTGATATTGGCGATATATCGTCTCCACGATATATATCGCCACAATATCGTGATGATATATCGCCGACACGATATACATCGCCAAAATATCGTGACGATATATCGTCTAGTTGATATCGCCTGGACGATATTTCTTTTTAATATCACGATATATCGACTGGACGATATCGCCCAACACTAAATATTTAGAACTTTCTACTCTCAAAAATGACAATCGGAGGTTATTTTAAGGGAAGTTTGCTTTTATCATTGTCATTTTCCCTCCAGTTCTTCACTGCATTTGTTTTAAAAAAATAATTGATTTTCTCAATTTCGGATAGGGCTGTAGCCCCATTAGCCCCCTCTGCGTACGCCAGTGGTTTGTCCCATCATCTAGTTTATCAGTTCGTCGAGATTAAGTCAAGAAGAAAGAGGAAGCGATGCTAGCAGTGCTAGGGGGAAAACTGGCAGATGAGGCGCACAAAAATTCTCCGAGTTACAGAATAGTTTATGCGGTAATAATTATATGCACTACACATAATATACAGGGTGTCCAAAAATGATATATCAATTTTGTAGAATTCATGTTCCAGATTAACAAAATAGATAATTTATGGACACCCTGTGTTATAACAGACAAGATAGATATAATTGGTGGGAGCTAAAAAAAAACAACTTGACCGAGCATCATTGCGAGGACAATTACGGAGCTGCTTGAAAAGCAGAAGCAGCGGCTTCCAGTCTCGAAAGCCAGAAAACTAGTCCGAGTCATTTGCACCGAGGCTTCTTATTGGTTCATTTCCGCCGCGACATATGTTAAGGCCTTCCTTGGTGGGTTTTCCCACAATCCGGAATGTCATTACCACCGCGCGCATGTGTGTTTATGACGTTGTCCAGCTTCAGCTGTGTTTATCTTCGATTGAAAATGAAAAGGAAGGTGATTGGTAAATGAATGTAAGATGAAAGTATATGAGGGATATACATTGGGAATTTAGGATTTATGTAAAACTGAGACTTGAGAGAGACAAGATGGCTGAGAATATGGAAATGATAGAAACAATGCGTGGAATGCCTTCGAGCATTTGCATACCTGCAAGAATTCAAATAACGTTTGTATTGTTGTTGTTCAAGTGTATCAAAATATTGTGTTTATATATACGTAGCTATTACTTATATAATGTTTCAGTGTAAACACAGCTGTGTAACGTCATAAACACACGTGCGCGCGGCGGTGATGACACTCTGGATTGGGGGAAAACCAGTCGAGGAAGGTCTTTACATATGTCACGGCGGAAATGAACCGATAAGAAGCCTCGGCGCAAATGACTGCGCAAACGACACGACACCCCAGAAAACATCGGTAATGGGAGTCGTTGCCCTAACAGGCATCATCCAATGGAAAGCTGCTTAGTAGGGCCTGGCCCTCAGGGGCGGGTTGGCGCCATGGAGTCTATTCTTCTAGTAGAAATACTTATTTTCCTGAAAACTAGGGGACAATGAAAGCTGCTGCTGATTCTGTGGAACGTGCCCCACTGTCTCCCCCTTTAGTGTCGTCACTTCAGTCGTTGAACCGACAAGAGGCAGGAGTTGCACAAGGGTCAGTAACCGGGCTGAGAAATAACTGCCAATGAGAAAAAAAAGGCATTACAGGCTTTAGTGGAATCTAAAGAGGTATGTCTTGTTCCCTCATGGTTCAAATATCTCCCGAACGCGCAAAATGAATTTAAAATGAGGACTTGGGAGTACGAAACAAGACTAGCGACAAAGTAACATGCTCCGCAGACAACCTTTGAAGTTCGACGGATGCCGCTGGATGACGACATGTGAGTACGTACAAGACATTAGCATTCGGAACGAAATGATGAGGGAAAACAACCACACTTTGAGGAAGGTAAAATCCGCGAACGCGACACACTTATGTAACCTCCGTGTGTTGCTAACAACATATGTCGCCAAACTCGGACCTAGTTTCCTGTTTGACAATTGACGCAAACAGAGTGACGACCACGAGAGAGTCAACGAACCCGAAACCTTTTGACGATTAGCTTGTCCCAGAGACAGCGAATAAATCAGTCCTTTTTGTCCCCGCTTTGAAAGAGAAAGTGTCACTTCATGGTGACTGAAAACCAACTCGGCAACTGTTTTGCATGTATTTACGTCACACTAAAAGGTTTGCCTCTAAAGGAAAAGCGTGTTTCCGTGGTTTACCGGTTGGTGTAAAGCGCTATGAATTCTGGGTATTCAGTTTCCCCCTGTAAAAAAAAAAGCTGTCAATACAAGACGGATTTCTTTCCAAAAAGTATCCATTTTATGACTAAGGTGAGGTTTTATCGTCACCCAAAAATTGTAAAACAAACACTAAAATAATTAATAACATCAATTTGTTACAGAATTGCACCGTTAAAAAAAATCACTGCGTTCTTCGTTTCTATGTACGTACACAGTGTTGACAGCCAATTCCAAAATTGTCTAACCGCATTCCAAAAATTCCAGATGAGGATAACACAGGGGAAAATGGTTTAACTAAAGTGCGCTAATGAACTACACCAGGGCGCACTAGATTTATAGCAAAATCAACAAGTGTGTCGTAGGTTTGATCACCACCACCAGCAAAAATAAATTTGTTCACCCGAAGACGAGAGAACAAACTGTCTATCGAGAGGCAGTGGTCCAAGTAACATTCCGTGCTAAGGCATTCTGCCCCAACCAGATTGTTTTCAGGGATGGCTAATGTTACAGGAGAAATATTGTTTATGGTAATTTTGCCTCACACATACAAATGTAAAGTTCGTGCTGGTAATACTGTAATGGGACATTCAGTATCCGTGATTTCTTTTCTTTGGTAAAAGAAAAAAGGAATTACAGTTGCGGTGAATATCATCAGCGTATAAATAGCCACTGTCCTCTCCGTAAAAACTATGACACATTCATTAATTCCGGCCTGGATGTGTCGATGAGACTCAAGATCCACTTTCTTTCGTTCTGGAGAAGATGCGATGGAATGTATCCACTTCGTCGCTATTATTGCATTCTCCTGTTTCATGCTCTTCTTACCCATGGACTCCTTTCCGGTGCAGCCTTGCATGAAAGGAATGTTTCTTCACCTCTGAGAGCATCTGTATATGTAATGCTTCGTCACCTTTAGAGAGAGAAGTGAACCTGCAACGACGACTTTCACGTCTCAGCTGGAGCATTTACTAAACGCGAAACATACGAAGCGAGTGAATTCACGTCAAAGACTGGTCTAGCATGAAAACTTTTCTTCGTTCGACTCTACATTTTCAGGGATTTTTGTAAACGATGGATTACACTGGTCGAAATGGGTTTTGATGTCTCACAGATGACTTTTGTCTCTCAATAACTTCACCATGCTGATTCCAAAAATGAAATCAATTTTTACCCACCACGTCTACTTTTTTCAGAAAACAGCAATATATTAACTGTCTTAATTTCACAATACAATGTGTAGTTCCATTATTTCCCCAATAGATGGCTGGCTCTGTTTAGATGGTGGTAAAAATATTGATTTTCTGCAATACAACCAATTTTGAACTATAAATAGACCTGTGCATTCAATCCCCACTTCTATTCTCCAATTCGCTCATAAAAATTCCCTTCGCAAAATGTCAAATACTCAATGTTATAATATGGTGGGTTGACTGAACTTAGTGACGTGGAGAAAAATCCTGACATGATGGGAAGAAATTTGTCATTTCCGTGATCAGCATTGAAAATACTTCCAGAATCAGTTAATGATTTGGAAACAACCAAAATTTCCCGTTTGTTGCGTTATGTAATAAATGTACTGTAATAGTGAATATGAGAATTTTGATTGTGAAATTCTGACGGAAAAAAATATGTTATTTCCGTGATCAGCATTCAAAATAATTCCAGAAACTATTATTGATTTGAAAACATTCTTTCCCAAAGCCTTTGTTGGTGTATCAAGATTGTTTTCCGCTGCGCCTGAAATCAGAAAAGACAATAATTGCATTTAGAATTCTTGTTGTTATTCACTTTATGTCTGTGGACAGAGTGAGTTGCCTGGAATGAAGCCCTTGTGAACCTTCCGTTCTGATTGTAACGTACCCACAGTTACACGGTGGTATGGTATGGCTATACTCTATATACGTATGAGGTTACGATTATTTCCCATACACTGTTGACAGTTCCCATGTATGTCACGCTGGTAGTTCAAGCCATGTAAGACAAGCGCTATTGTTGTTATATTGCGTTATATCAAAGCTGTGTTAAAATTTTGCACACAGATCTGCTAAAAAAACGTTCTTTACATTGTTGTTGGATTTCGGTTGATAAAACCTGAAAAAAAATCATGGATTGAGTGTAATGTGCTTTCAGTGATCAGTATGTTGAGGGATTTTTACGAGTTAAGAAACAGATAATTTCGTACATACGGTTTGCAACAAGATTCTACTCGTTTCCCTCAGGAGCTTCTACCTGGCTTCTGGTTCCTACTTATTTCCCTCAGAAGCTTCTACCTGGCATTCAGCTGCTATTTGTTCCTTTCTAGAACTTGAATTCGCTGCCCATTATGTCAATGTTTGTGCTTATGCACAAACCTCCAGGACACAGCATCTATCCCCTTCAAAAGGCAACGTGTTCGGGCCCATCGTCGACTAAGCTTGGAAATTCACCTTCAAAGAGAAATCGGAGGAGGACACAAATGGTCAATACGGACAGAGCAATGCTCTTAAGACCGATAACAAACCGTAAACAAGTCTAGTTTCCTCTAGAGGTGACCAACACAACACGTTTGATAAATGCATTCGAGTATTGGTTCCGTAGACGACCGTTAGGATAAAAGCGTTGCTCCCTTGTTACGGGCTAATTTAATAACTAACTAATTAACTCAACTGAACTAACTCAACTGAGCTGAGCTTAGCAACGCAACAACGAAGAATCGCTCGCCTCACCTGCTGGGCGAATTAAACATCATATGAATTATAATACGGTCAGGATAAGTGCCTAACAGTCGGAGTTACCAAGAATAAACCTAGGAGGATTTGACTTTAAATACCTGAAATGACGTTACATAATACTACGGTGTTTCTGAATATACACATATATTAAAGCACAGATAAATACACAGTACAGCTTGCCCTCTTTCACTCGATCTCACATTCATACTCTCATTCCATGGCATATGGCGACAATATGACAATTACAAAGGTTAGATTAATTACTACCTTGACCATACTCTTGCTATGTCTTTGCTACATTGCCTTTTACAATTTACCGTTTAGGATTTTAAGTATAAAGTGAATAATTGTTCCTTGTGCGAACCCCTTCTATCTTTTCTGAAGGTATAAATATATTTCATGAACTATCGTTTGCTGTTAACATAAACTCTGATCTTTAACATTGATTGTCCGCCGGAATACCGATGTCTAGGTTTGCCATAGCACTGATTTAAGTTATGCAATGATTTGATTTACGCAGATTCGCGGTAGATTGTCGTCATCTTTCTCACACACGCACATGATTGGATCTTACCTTCGCTGCATTCCCTCTGACCTGGGTTGGGTGAAAGTGGTCCTACAGTTTTGGAAGACATCCGCACTCCAGTGTTGCACTTCACGGTTATCCTGGTTGGCGAAAGTGGATCAGTCGGCAGCTCCATCTGGCATCATCGGATCCTGGCTTCACTCGTTCACTTCGCAGGGACGTCCAGGACGGTACACGCCCACTGTCGACTCCATACGACAACTTGCGCAATAATAGGTCAATTCTTCGCGGTCACTCGTAAGTACAGATACGTGACTTGGGCGATGAGACGAACATACGCGATGAGCCATTCGCGGTTTCACATGGATATCAAATGTTATTAACTTTCACTACTTAGGACGTTGTTTCGGACGATTGACACGGGTGGACGTGTCTGGCGTTATTCTCACATAACCACACGTATGTGCACGGATGCGTAGACGGCGAGGGGGAGAACGACCCCCTGGTTCTATTCTGCTCTACTCCATGGCTCTGAAACACTCACTCAAAGAAAAACAAATCCAGACCACGAGTCTGATTGCGGCTCGCAGCTTGGTCGCGCGTGGCTCACACTCCGGTGGCGATTGTAGGCAAAACTGTGTCTCGCTATTCCAAATCATCCCTTTTATTCCAGATTTGAACGTGGTGACGCCCTACCCTCTATGATCAGGTGCTTGTTTATTGTTTCTGGTGCTTTGACCGTTGCCCTCCTATCCTGGTCAATGCTCACTCCGGTCCTTAACCTCTGGTAGCAGCCCCTCGCGCAGAGATTAGGCTAAGTATTCCTCTATTGTATTCGACACGTTCAGAGAGGCCAACTCAGTAGGGTAGCGTCTTCCATTCAATCCCGCGATGAATCTTTAATAATTCATAACTCCCGTAGTTCTGTTCTGATTAGGCTCAAATCTTGGAATCAGTACTTTGATGATGTGGTCTTCCGCTGGTTGAAATCTCATCCAATTCGGTCCATTGGTTTAGAAGTTGCATTTTTCTTGCTCTTCCCATAAGAATGCTTGTAAATCCGAATCTGGGCGAAAATCGGTGGTTGAGCAAGCTAGTGTTGGCTAAGGCAGTTCGCTAGACACCTGTATTCGCGACGGATATTAATATTACCAATTGCAATTAATTCCTACTAACGGGCAATTAGATTAATTACTTGTCACTCAATATTTGACCGTTATACCCTCCCTCTCTCTCTTTCTCTCTCTCTCTCTCTCACACACACACACACACAAACATACAGAGAGAGAGAGAGAGAGAGAGAGAGAGAGAGAGAGAGAGAGAGAGAGAGAGAGAGAGACCCCAACCAGGAAATGGTCAGGTTCTGCGGATTTTGCTGATTGCATTGTAGGGCCGGACGTTATCAAGGGAAAAGGCTCATGAGTGCTCCACAAGGGAATTAAATATTGGGAATCGCTTGTAAATAAAACACCTCTCGTATGAGTCAAAGTGATGCATTTTTCCAAACATGTGCAACTATAATAGTCAATTCGGAACTATGCACACTGGAGTTCAAAAATTAAATGCTAACCTACGAAAGCGGAACTAAGTCGCAAGCATACAATTCGGACGTCCTTTTTTCCACATCAATCGCGCCAAGTTTATTTTTCCACCGTTTTGTTATAGTATTTGTAAAATTGGCGATTTGCCACCCTCCCGTCAATTAAAACCACTCATTTGGTTGCTTTGTTGCAACATTGTAGCCCAAGTGATCCCTTAACATTCCTGAGACTTTTTCCGCAAGCTTTTAGAAGTACAATCTACAGATTTGTGAAAATATCGAAATAGACACAAAAGATGATATCTTAACGGCTGAATCGATAGCATTTGTAACCGATACCTATAATGATGCCGATACTCTTACCGATTCCCACTAGTGTTGCCCACGAGACGAGACTTTGGTCTGTCTCGTCTCGTGGAAATGCTGTGAAATGCTGTCTCGTCTCGAAAATATTCGTTTGTCAAAGGGACACATGATCAATCTCGTCTCGTCTCGAATTTTTAAAAGCCTGTCCCGTCTCGTCCCGTGGGCAACACTAATTCCCACAGATACCGATGCTTGAAAATGTTCAAAATATTGATGAAAATTAGTTGGTTAAGTATTCCGCTCCAATTTATCAAGAGTTTTGCTTTAAAACATACAAGTAGTACAGAATATTATAATACATGTTATGTAATCACAAAATCCAGCTTCGCACAAAACTGGTACAAAATTAAAATAAACTTCAAATTTTGCTTAATTTGCACGATAATTAGACTCCGCCAAATCATTTTTTGCGAATCCCGTGGAAGATCAAAATTCCGAAAAAAAGTATCGACCGGTATCGCTAATTCCAAAAAAAAATCCTGAGGGACAAGTTTCTTCTTCCTTCTCACTACCGTACCTCGTGAACTTTCTTGCGGAATTCTCCGAGACAAACTTCCAGGAATTAATTCTTCTTTAATTTCCTTCTCTAAGAACTGTCTCCCTCACCTCATTATTGGAGAAGAAGAAAAAATTCGGAAGAAGGGTCAAGTCCTAAGGCACTATTGATTCATCCTGCAAAACGTGGGAAACCCGATGCTTCTTCCCACCCCGTCTCTGCCTTCTACTCTTCATTTTCTTCTCCTTATCACGTACCTCGTTCACTGGAACAAGTTCAACAGAGGCCCAAGCAACAAAAGCAACTTGGAGACAGTGTCGTCAATCTAGTGAGTATCTTCCCAAATCTGGTGTTCTCTCGCTGGTGTTGAGTCTTTTTATGAACACAATGTTCCTAAAGTAATCACATTTATCTGGCCTTTACCTTCACGAACATATTGCAAGCCACTATAAAATTCATAAAAATTACCTTGAGTGCTGTAACCTTTCTGGAGGTGGTTCTACATACGATTCTTCCTTGTTTTCCGGAAATATGGATTTGCTGAAGTTTTGGAATAAATTACTTCATCTATGACGACATTATTTCAGTACTAATTTCGAGTTACGGTATGCTGCTACCTCGTAGACATTAACACGTCTGTTTTCTTTACCAAAAATCCAGAGTAAGATCGGGGACAAATACTATGCCACAGATTGTGTGTTTAAGAGGACATATCATGGCCAACAAAAAACAGACCTTCACCCGGAACACTTTTACTCGAAAACCATTTGAGACATTTGAATCAGGTTTGCGGTAAATTGATTAGAAAGGATGAATCCTAACGGTGAATATTGAAATTTTTTTTATCACTTCTATATTTTAAAAGATATTAGCTGTCAAATGTCTCAGTTTTTGGATCGGCGTATAGAGCCCGATTCTACTAAGTTACTGTAAAAATTTAACGTTTTAGCCTTTCTTGTATCCTTCCTGAGTAAACTGATTTTTCTATTATACAAACTGAGACGACCATCGTGCAAATACGCCATTGCAAACATTGATCAGACTTGTGCGGAATTCGACGGAAATACTGTGATTCGACTTACATCTAGTTACACTCTTCTTATATATATATATATATATATATATAAAATGCGTGTCAAGAACCATGCACATGTATAATATCGCCACAATAAAATTGCTGATGCACCACATATGTAGGGTGTACGTAGCACGATATATGATACACGGCTATACAGAACGGTTAGAAAGTCAAACGCAAAGTTAAGTTGTTTCCAGCGAATCCAAGAAAAAGGAACATCAGGAGATAACTGACAAATCACAAGCATTTAAATGTTGAGAATGCAATTCTATTTATTTTTGATTTCGTTAAAACAGATGACCACAAAATCTCTAAGTTCTTCTTAGTTATAAGTTAGTAGCAAACGGTATGTAAAGAAACTGTTTTAATATTGTTTTCCAATTAGTATTGGGTGGAGTAAATTTCAGCATTTTCCCCCTTTCTTCTCTAATTGGCAACCTTGTTCCAATTAGGCAGTTGGCAACACTGGCTGAAGTCTGTCGTGAGTGTGCTAGCATTACCTTGCACAAAAAAAAGTACATTGCTTGTTCGCGACGGGTATTACCTCACACGTGGATATGCGGTTGACAGAGAACGTAGGTGGTGACAGGTCTTCGATGCCCGGAAAGCAAGTGTGCCAAATGCATGCAGACACACGGCGGCTCAAATTTAAGCACTGCTTACCTCTCCAGTGGAAAATTCGTGCATTTCCCGGACAGCGTGACCCTCACCTATCAGGGCGTGTATTACACCCCACCGAATGAAAAGTTGTTCGATAAAAATCAAACATGTTCGCTTAGATGCAACGCGATGGTGTCTTGTTACATTCGCGTAACATGTTACATGTTTAACATTAACGTCATGCGATGATCTTGACCTTGTCAACAGGAACGTACCTCCTGATGGCGTAATGGTCAAGAGGCCGCAATGTAATAAAGGATTATTGTGTTCGATACCGGGTTTACACTCACGCGTCTATTTGGTCACGAAGTGCAACACAGAGTCCTCTACTTCGTATAGATTTGGTGACATGTAGTGTACTTGTCAGTATTCGGAAAGTTACTTTCTACTGGAAATTTTCTTGCAAACAAATTACACAAATCGATTACTAATTGTAATAAAAACGAAAAGAAACTATAGTGCTGCTTACACAAGGGGAACAATTATGAGGCCACAGATGAACAAACTACATACACTAGACACACTTCACACCACACAACTGACAATGGCAAACAGACAGCAATAGGAAAAAATCCTCCTAATCTCATCTTCCTGCTTCTGGGAAATCCACCCCTCTTCCGAGGTATGCATATCGCCTAAAATTGAGGACTACCAAACGGAAGATTAAGCATACGATAAACCTGTCACTGAAATGCCTGCAATCCAGTGCCTACCGACTGGCCACGGATTGGAGACAAATTTAGTTCAACAACTTTCTCTTTTCCTCTCCTATTGTTGTTTGCAGGAATTAGTGTAACAAAGGATGGAAATTTGTGTCGCACCAGAAACTAGTAGTTTATCGATGGTTTCGGTTCACTTTAAGTCCTAAATCACCAATAATTTACGACACTTATATAGCAACTTAAGTGTCCGCAAGTAACTGTAAATGTTAAAGTAACTGCTGAAACGTTACTTCTGTTGGAAAAAGTAACTGTTACAGTTACAGCTACTTGGTTTTAAAAGTAACTAGTTAGTTACCTTTCTTCAAAGAAAGTAGCTGTTACTTGTAACTAGTTACTTCCAAACACTGGTACTTGGTGTCTGGACAGTTTGCACTACGTTCTGGAGTTGTGTGTGTGTGGTCGCGTGGTACACAACGGCGAAAGAAACAGTAGGCAAATTGTACACCACCATTTTAATTCGGTCTGAATCACACATTGTCATGACAATGAATTGAAATAAAGACGTCAATAAGCAGAGAACAATGCCTGTTTCGAACCAACATAGTTTCATTCCTTAAAACAACACAGGATGTAGAGTAAAAAAGTAACTGTGGACAATTTGCCTACCATTATCTTGCCGTTGACTGTACGTGTTGACAGGCATTTTTTCAATCTTCTGAACTCTAAGTAACACAGTTTTTCTTGAGTACAGCGTCAATTTGGTTCAACACAGTTTCCTTGCACCAGCCTGACACGGGATGTATCTGCATTACACCTGGTGTTCAAAAGTGCAGCGCAATAGACTGGACTGGTGGTTCCGATCCCACTCTAAACTGTGGATCTGGTCCTGATTAGTCTATCTGTACAAAAAGTGGACTCAAAACTCGCTAAAACCTTACTCTTTGTATCAACATGCCTGGTTAACAGACACGAGGAGTATATAAATATATAATAATAATAATAATAATAATAATAATAAAAACAGCCTGGCTGGGAATCGAACCCAGAACGTTCCGCAACGAGCACGAGAGCCGAGAACTCATCTGCGAATTCAAATCCAGGACCTTTAAAATGTAAACACGGTTCAATGCAGTCGCCTTCAGCAAGTTTAATGCATTCTCGTTTGCCTAAATTCTGTTCTCGTACCACTCTCCAGTTCCCCCATTCATAATGCAAGGGGTTCTTTGTAGAAAATGCGTTTGTGCATTTACTTCCTCTCCAGTCATCTCGTCTCCGCTTAACGGAAAGGATAAAAGGACGATAAGAACCGAAAGGCAAGAGTGCATTAACAAGGAGAAGACGTTTCCATCATGGTCTTGCGGCACCCTTAATGCGTTTTTAATGAAAAGGCAGTGACGTCAGAAGAAGCGGTAAAAATCTCGGATGTTTTAACAAGATAAGCAAAGAGCGTATGGTTTACAGTTATTTGTCATTGACGGGGAGCACTCGAACGCCACCCCCTCAACCTTTCCTTGCAAAATCGGGCATTCAAATCGTTTTTTGTTTGCTCGCCATGCCACCTGTTTGATGTTTGTCCGCCTCCCAGGGCGACCATTTCAACTTCGACTTCATTTCGTTCGCAAACGAAAGGCGTGTTTAACGTTTCCTTGAACGGGAAGAGTCGCCCCTTCAAAAAAAACTCCTTTCTTCTGGTCTCAATGTGTGCGTGTTGGAGTGTGGTGAGCTTTTCACTTAGGAGAAACGTTATCTTTGCTCAGGGCATGTGATGTGATGCCTTAACATCTTCGCGCGGATATGGCAAACACCGCCCACGAGTGGGGTGAAGTCATCACTTAATGGTGTTCCTACAATGAGAGAAACCGTTAGATGTGCTGAACTTACCTTAAACTGGACTCAAAATTCGGATCTGAGTCACGGCAATTCAAGAAATGGAGCTGCCATTGCAATGAGGCTAACTGTATCAAAAGCTTGGCTACAGCGCTACTGAAAATTACGGAACCGAAAACCACGTGCTTAGCGATTTGATTGATTGATTGATTTGGTGTTTGAAGTCCAATTTATGCACAGTAAGGCTAACCGGGACTGGACCTACAGTTTAAAGTGGGATCCGAACCACTATGTGCTTCCACCGTGTATCGAACCCGGGATCCCTTGATTACAAGGCGACGACGACGTGCTTAGCGAATTTACAGAGATTATTCGGAGATCTCCCTCCAACGGAAATTACAGTTAGAAAGCTGCAAAGTAAAGGTCAGGAAATACAAATTACAGATTGCAAAGGTAAGCAGACGATTGTCACAAAAGTAAATTGAATTTTGAAAAATTTGCAATTGTCTTGAAATAAGACCTATAGGATGGAAAGGCAATCAAATCGAAATCCAAAGACGATGGTAAGGCTGACCAATGACAAAGTCTCGAAACATGAATTCATTTAAAAAGTACTTGTGTTTTGTAAAGGAAATTTACAGGATCAAAAGCTATTTGAAGATCCCTGACCAATGGAAATTGCAGGTTCGTTAGCTGCAAGCAAAGGTATTTGGAAATTCAATTTACAGGTTTGGGAAGCCCACAAGATTCTCACCATTCTCATCCGATTAGCCCATCCGTGCATCAAGTGGACTTTAAACTCAACAATTCGTAAGTTCCAGGAAGAAATTTAAAGACCTGGATTTCTACCAAAATAATTTTGTGCGGGAAGGAATAAAAAAAGAGTTAATATTGAACATCAAATAAGTATTCAGGAAAACGGCAAATATGTGGAGAGAAGCTTTGCCTTTTAGTGGTTCTAAACCTTACCCTGATTAATTCCATCACAACGCATTTTTAATTTTCAGTGGAAAATTCCTTAATGCGTTTCGCCTGATAATAGGATTTTCTCAGGAATCCCCTCCCCCTACTTAAATAATTGTTTAATGCGGTCGGCCTGGCTTTCAGGTAAATTGAGCTTTCCCTGGTTCTCTCCCTACGTTCCCACCCCTTCACCACAACCCAAACCTTCAGGGAATTGGTAATACCAGTTTGCCTCCCAAAGGGCGAATATGTTACATGGATTGGAAACTCGCGATTCGTCCCTCCCTGTAAGGGGCCAGATGTGGTAAGGTATTCAATAAACTATGGGGGTGCTTAATGCAGCCTTTGGGGTTAATTCTGAGTCATGAAAGGGGATGAAAAGGGTGATTGATCAATGTCAGAATTAGTAGCAAACCACTTTCATTAGCAATCTATGATGTCTTCACTCAACGTCAATTGCTAAACTTTAGACCATGGTTAGATGTGTGCAAATCACAGTTGTACGATGCTAACCTCAAAAACTTTTACTAACGAGGCTCTGGCGTCTGAACCTACGGCCACTATAATACTCTGTAGGACTGTGTATGGTGTTGTCCAGTGTCTTGTCCTCAGGTGTGCTGAGAGCCCCTTTACAGCGTCAGCTTTTAACACCAGTAAGAATATTTTAGTCCTCCGACGTCACAGTTATGTTACATTGCTTATATTTTAGTTACGGTAAGGGGCTGGACCCCGTATAATGTGACGGGTGCAAAATAGCCTAAGTGCTGACGCACCTAAAATTTCAAATTCAATCAATCGATCAAAAACTTTTACGTTTACTGTATGTAGGATAAGCTCAGCAATTGAGAGTGGACCTACAGTTTCCAGTGATATCCCCCACCACTCAAATGTTACTCCCATCAGTGAAGATTGAAGTGTCATCTTCAGCAATCTTCGCTTCTTCATTACATCACTGATATGACTTCTGAAACCTTCAGGCGACAGAACCGAGGAAATTCATTATATCTTTCTTTGAGTTAGGTTAATTATTGAGGAAAGTATCTCCCTTTCGGACAAGCGACGGTCCACATATCCCGAAAACATACATACTGATAATTATCCGCATGCCACCCTGGTACAACTGATTTTTTTTTCTCCAGATACTTGGCACCCAGATAAGTTGGCTTGAACCAGCCAGGCATCGCCCAGAAAAATGTTATAGACAAAAATATCAAAACCCAATAATGAAATTCACAGTATAATTTGAGCCAACATAATATAGCCATACTACAACTTCATCAGGATTCAACCATTTTCTTCAGGAATTGATTTAGTGGGAAAATATAAAGTAATGACGTATTACTGTAGTTAAACAAGTTGGCGAGGCTCGACGGAAAACCAATTTCGCCAGACTCGACGGAAAACCAATTTCGCCAGACTCGACGGAAAACCAATTTCGCCAGACTCGACGGAAAACCAATTTCGCCAGAACCGACGGAAAACCAATTTCGCCAGACTCGACGGAAAACCAATTTCGCCAGACTCGACGGAAAACCAATTTCGCCAGACTCGACGGAAAACCAATTTCGCCAGACTCCACGGAAAACCAATTTCGCCAGACTCCACGGAAAACCAATTTCGCGATTAAACTCGACGGAAAAACAATCTCGACGGAAAACTAATTTCGCGATTAAACTCGACGGAAAAACAATCTCGACGGAAAACTAATTTCGCGATTAAACTCGACGGAAAAACAATCTCGACGGAAAACCAATTTCGCGATTAAACTCGATGGAAAAACAATCTCGACGGAAAACCAATTTCGCGATTAAACTCGACGGAAAAACAATCTCGACGGAAAACCAATTTCGCGATTAAACTCGACGGAAAAACAATCTCGACGGAAAAACAATTTCGCGATTAAACTCGACGGAAAAACAATCTCGACGGAAAACCAATTTCGCGATTAAACTCGACGGAAAAACAATTTCGCGATTAAACTCGACGGAAGAACAATTTCGCGATTAAACTGGACGGAAAAACAATTTCGCGAGACTCGACGGAAAAACAATTTCGTGAGACTCGACGGAAAACCAAATTGGCTAGACTCGACGGGAAACACAGCAGTGATAGTAGTGTTGCCCACGAGATCAGATGAGAGCTGACTTTGGTCTCTCATCTCGTCTCGTGAGCAACAGTAGCGATAAAACAACTGAAATGAATTTGCTGAACACGTCTTTGAAACACATTTTTTTTAACGAAAATTCACGGAAACAAGTCGGAGCCATAACATATTCCTTTATTTGAAACTCGAAGCCTCTACAACCCCTAGTTCCGGAAGCAAACACGCGGAAAGGATGGACGAGATATTTTGCAAAGTTCATACACACAGCGGTTCCCCGAAGCTCCTGAAACATCGCCGTTGCGTAGCTGGAACATTAAGTGAATACCACAAACCAGAAGTTAATATATATAAATCTAAATTTAGGACAATATTCCCTGAAGTTTCGCTGCGCTTCCACCGTCATTTTTTCCTTTAATCTTGCTCTTTCAACCTCAAGCTATGAATTATGGGTATAAGTACACCCACCCCCTTTTCTGTCTGGAGAAATGACTCATAAATTACATCCACCACATGGCAGGGGAGAGGGGTGACTGTTCCCCCACAGTGGGAAGCTCATTATCCTTAATGAAGGTGGAATGTAACTATAATGCAGCCTTCCTCTCGTAGACGCTTGTTCCGTGCTTCGTAACACCCTCTCCCTCACACCGCGCATTCTTTCGAAGGATGCGTCCATGAAAAAAGAGGGAGAATCCATGAAACGTTTTCGTGTTGTTAATGTTTTCTCCAGACCGCGTCCCGTGGCTAACACTCGTACGATGCTCCCAGTGATGTGGTGTAGACTGTAAGTGCGTTTGCACACGCACCGATACCATCAGTGGCGCAGGCCCGTAGCCAGGCAGGGGCCATTGCCGTCAGCCCCCTTGACATTAGGTAAAACTATTTTGTGTAATTTGTTTCCAGTGAAGAGTGAAAATATAGAAGCAGATATTATTCTGCTCACAACTTTGAAGGATACATTCACAGAGAATGAACAGCAGCTATTACATTCGTTCATCTTATTTACAAGAAGTCCAAATAGCGACAAATATTTAGAATATTCACTTCTCTAGACTTTAGAAAGTTCCTTCATAGGGGAGCTTCTTTATGTGTACCTTCGCTGCCCCTGTTGCAAGTTGCAACCTCCCGATTACACAGAAACCCATAACTTTGACACGACGTCATCATGCAAATTCCCTCGGTATCTACGTCGAAGGTCAACATGGAACGAAGGAGAGTTCTATTGTTTCGGCCAGAGGGTGGAAAGTATGCTAGGCACTATGAGTGAATACTGTCCATTTTTCTTGAGTGATATAAATATCTGTATCATCAAAAGTAGTATAGTGTATAGTGTGTGTGGTAAGGGATGATTTCAGTAGCAGTCAATTGACACTTCAAGCTATATTTTAAAAGATATAGAAAAAAGGTAATATTTGTATGATGTTTCTTATATATATAACAATGACCTCCTACTTCCCCTCCACCACACACATATTTTACCTTCATTTAATACTGTTAAACTTTTGAGAAATGGACTTGGTTTACAAAGCCCCCCTGATAAACTGTCAACCCCTCCTGGAGATCAGTTCTAGCTACGGGCCTGCAGTGGCGTCTACTTCCTCGACATCGTCAGCACCAGAAACCAACGGGGATTAATGGCCCAGCTGCCCACGTGGTCCTACACGACAAATTTCCCGGAAGGATGAGAATGACCACAATGGGTATACCAGGCAGCTACGAGGCCGTGATAATACTCGAAATGTAATGAGGTTTACCAATATTGATTGCACATAATTTATGTTCTTACTGCCCACAAACATTAAAGATTGATCCGCCCCGGAAGATTAGACCGAGTATGCAAAATATATGATTACATTTTTGTCATTTACCGTCGCTTTTCTGCCACTTTTGGCATATCGCGAAGATGAGGATGAGTGATAGGAAATTTATGAAGGGACACTCACATAGAACAACCATGCCTATGCCGCGATTCGAACCCGGGACTCCTGGCGTCGTAGCGTCAAAAGACCCACAAATAAGTTCTCTAAATCAATTTCTTCTGAAACCCATGTAGCACATTCGGCCGAAGCCAGCGAAACAGTTTCCTGTCCTTTCGAAAAATCGCAATGATACTTCAAAATCTGAAAACAATATATATCTGGCTTAGAATTCCTTCTTCGTGTGGTTTACTTTCGTTGTTGTATCCGTGGCTTACGTAGCCGCGAAACTATTGATAATGTCTAGACAACAGCGAAACAATTTCGAAGATGACTTCGGTCTACCCGATCCTTAATTCAGTGTCCTTAAATCGGGATCGAAAGTCAGCATGAACTTTGCATTCGATTTTTTCACGGCCTGTTACAGCGACCATGCCAGCGATAATCCCCCATTCCCTTGCATATCTTATTTGATTACAAATTTGCAGAGATGGCTTTCAATGAACACTCCCAATCCTTTCCAAAGGATATCAATGAATTCATCAGCGTGTGCTTAACGGAGAAAAATTAGATAGATAACGATGACTGAAATCTCACGTGCCAAGAGACCTCATGTCCTTCCACAAGTCTGGATTCAATGTGGTCAAGGGATCAGTTCCCTTCTGGATTTCACCTTCGCCTGTTGACCGTCCACTCCATTATCGAAGTCTCCTCTTCCCTGTAAGCTGGACGGCAAATACTGCTCTGAGCCTGGATGGTCAAAGTTGAAAGTGACTCGGATTCAAGAATTCCAGTCGCTGAAAAGCAAGCGGATAATCAGTCCACAGGGGCAGAGAAGAGTGGTCAACTGAAATAGATTAAACTGGTCATCTTGAAATCTCATTGGCCAGCTGGCCAATAATATATGCGATGTATTTCACATAGAAGAGCAAGTCTACGATACGTTTCCGTTGGTGAACTTTCAGCGCATCTTGAGATTCTACTCCAGACTATGTATTTTGTACTGGTGGCTGACTTTGGGATCTGCCAATCTTCGAAGGTGCGCGCGCTGTACGACTAACATCGGCTGCCCTGTAGCAACGTTGCCAAGCGCGTAATCCTGCCTTTGCTACTTAAAGGCGAGTACAATGAGTAAATGTTCGCTACTTCCCCCCCTCTCATAAGGGATTCCACTCATATAGGGACACTTTAACCCTCGCGTCTACAACTGCACAACAAAGGAAACTGTGCTCTCAGTACGTTTGGCAACGTGGTGGCTCCCCGATTCTAGTTTGTTTCGTACCGCGAGCGGCGTTCGGCATTTTGAAACACGAAAGTAAACGATGACAGCCGAACATATTTGAAAAGATCGCCGATTAGATTATTTCCAGCCGCCAGTTAAAAATCTGTTCCCAGCTAAGTTAGCTACTCAAAATTTCTTGAAGCTTAACAGAGTGAACGTGATAACGGAAAGAGAACCCAAAATGTTCCTATATTTTCACTCCTGTAACAAAGGAGCGAAGAAGCTCAGTGGGGATAGCGAAAATATGTAAAAGGGGGATACTATCATAAATCAATAAATGAGAAAAAATTAGGAATCACTCAGGTAAGAGTTTAGTAAAATACTGTAGTGAAACAGTGCAAGTGTAGTGATAGTAATGGAAATGAAAGACTGTTTGTGAACTCTCAAGCAGTGGAAATGTGGAAGTAGACTTGAGAGGAGGAAGGGTGTAGGAAAATTGCACTAAAATTGTTTTCAGCCTTGTATGGCATGTACAATTATAAAGAAGGCTCATACTTGAAAATAAATTCTATAATAAGTGGTGCGTACAACACACTCTTGCCGTTGGTAATAGTGACTGAGAATGAGAGGTCGGTGAAGACGCGACCGTCGTCTTTCTTAAGAGTACCACCTCAGAATTCACCTCGAATCTGGGTGACAAGAGGGGAAAACAGTCAGGATGGTCTCCCACTCGTCCACTAATGAAGTTCGACCTTCATGTAAGTTGTGACAGGTTGAAGAAAGGACAACCTTTTTGCTTCAACCATCAAAAAACAGTGTCTATAAGCATGTACAGTCACCGGCAATAAAAATGATACACCTAGAACCTGAAACACTCGCTTCCCTGCAAGGCGTTGTGTACGGCTCTGGCATAAGTTGCCATTGAAAATTTGTTATTAAAATCCACTTATCGACGTACACACAACACCTTGCAGGGAAGCGAGCATTTCAGGGTCTAGGTGTCCCATTTTTATTGTCTGTCACTGTACATACCCTGGATTTCCTTTCTTTTTGGCTTAATAGGGTTGATTGCCGGAAGACAATACGCCTTTTAAGGGAAATTGCGGGATAAATGGGCGCTAATCGAAGGCAGCAGCCTGTTTCTTGCAAATGCAAAACAAACCAGTCGGGAACGATAAAAAAAAAGCTGCTGTTTCGGCCGATAAACGCTGGAATCCTGACAAACTGAAATTGCCTCGTTGATGAATGTGCGGTCAGCGACACGCCAAGCGGTGGACATCCCCCCTCCTCCTCCCCCGGCGTCCAATTCCGTGAAAACCACTGCGAAACATGTGCATCGGACTCTTCCCTATTGCGGAACGAGGAATTGCACTGCTTTATTCGTGGTAGCCTCATACGCACTGCAGCTGACGTTGTAAGCGACCTCCTATCCTCTCCCCCCCACAATAATCGGAGTAAGGATCACCCTTCCCCAACTGAGAAAGGAATTTAAACGTGACGGTCGCCGCACTTGCTGTGAAATTGAAGCCGCCGAGTGTGGTGACGAGAGAATCTCTCACATGTGCTCGCTCACACATGCCATGTTGGACTGCATTGTGAGGGAAGACGAAAAATTCTTTATTCTGTGTAACGAAATTAATGTGGGTTGATTGAAAAATAGATAACACACATTTGTAGGGAAGTTCAGGTTGTTGATATCTAATTGAATACTATTATTACAAAAATGAATAATGACTATAATTCTGGGTTGGAAAAATACAGGGCGCCTGAATTTTAAAACTCAATTTTATTTTTAATATTTCAAGTTTGCATATGGAAATTTTCATTACCTTCTTTTTTTTTTTAAATAACGAGTACGGTATGTGTTTTTTAATATGTGTTTCTACTGTATTACATGTAGCATCCCGACTGCCAGTCTCCCTCACACAATCCTACCTAGATGTGTGGAAATCGCTATAATGTCATTATAAATTGTTTCACTGTTGCTGGTCGAATTTTAAAATCTGCAGGGATATGGTACAGAGCATTCCCAGACATTCGCTACGAGACTCGGCGTCAAGCGGGCCGGCGTCAGTGGTTGTTTTTCCCGGTGAACGGGGTTCGCGACAGTCGCTAGAGTCTGCTATTAAAATTACAGTTTTCATATTGTCTACTAACATTGACTACAGAAGGTGTTGAAAATGATGTCCCTCTGCTGAAACACATTCCTGGCATCTCCGAAGGAAATTGGCATTTACACGTGCAAGTTCGTCTACTGTAATTCTCCCGATTTCTCGTACAATACTCTCTTTTAACTCACGAATGGTGTGCGGATTGTCTTTGTATACTTTATATTTTATATTTCCCCATAAATAAAAATCGCAGGCTGACAAATTTAAGAATTTTAGCGGCTCTAAATGCTGAGGTTTTTGAAACACCCGTTTCTTGTGAGAGGCGGCGGATAGATTTCCGAGAAGACTGTTCTAACCTTTGTCCTATCTCATCGACCTTGTAACTCTAAACTTTTTTTATGAGGTTTAATATAGTGGTCCTATGTGGAACGGGAACACGAGGAAATTTCATTGCAAAACGTCGTCGCACTTCTCCACAATTCCTCTTTCCGAAGTAACACTCGACAAGATAAATCCTTTGTTGTAATGTAAACTTTTGTGGTGCCATATTAAGCCACAATCTTCAACGGACGGACACGACACAACTTCCGAGGGAAGATTATACTGGCGTCAGTCTGCAACGTCCACAGAAAGGGAAAGAGAGCGAAGGCAGTGAGAGCGAAAAAAACAGACTGTGGCATGCGACTGTCGCGGATCCGTTCACCGGGAAAGACAATCTCTGACGCCGGGCCGCTTTCCGCCGAGTCTCCTAGCGAATGTCAAGGAATGCTCTACAAGAAAGCATTGCATAGTTGTTCATGCTGTTAACAGTTGGGTCTTTTTGGGAAGGGCACTAGTGCAAGAATTAATTACTTTTAATGTAATTAATAATTAATATCGCCTTTCAAAATCCGTACTTTTATCTTAGTTGGATTCATGACCTTCTTGGCATATATTTTTTAAAAAAAGGCAAGCTCCTGAATTATTTTTAGCTTTGTCTACTACTGACTATAATAATCATTGGAAACTAACTATAAATAATGCTTTGGTAAAATTGTCATTAATGTCCTTGACGAGACATCTACTCGATACACCAGATAGGTGAATATCCATTGGAGCTTTTATTTTTAAACTTTGACACCATTAATATATTGAAATGCATGGTCATGCTATTTTGATATGAACTTTTACACGCTTGCTGTCGACGACGAAGTCGTTACGTGAAGACAGTAGCGGAGATTGGGTGCCAAATTGGGGGAGGACAGTTTAGTTTTTCTTAGTAGACAAGGCTTAGCATTAAGAGGGCAAAGTGCGGGGAGAAAACTGACCCTCCCCCTTATATCGCCCCCACTTTGTGAAGAAGTTGTTTTCAAGAGTAAAGCTGATTGCCAACCACCAAAGCATTTTTGCCTCGAATAAGCTCTCTCCCTTTCAATTTAGTGTCACTAACGCGACGACTATTATCAGTTATTCCTGATAAGAAGGTTAACGTATAACCAACAACATAAAGAAGAATAACTGTACTCACCTTCATATATGCTACAAATGTTTTCTCGACATGAGTTTTCATTGCCGTTAGGATAAATGCACTGCAAGGTTATATCAACCAATCACGGTTCACTCTTGGTTAAGGCCTGATGGGTACCTTTCACCACTCTGCTTGTGCCTTCACAACTGGCAAATTGCTTTCTGCACCCCGCCGAGCATATATTGTCGAAGCATTTCACGGTTTTGCAAAGCGAAAAGACATACAAGCATGTATACACTCTCTCTTTGCCCCGAGTGGATTCACTTTGAAAATAAAAAGCTTCCAAGTTTCTCCGAACTCCAAGATTGTATTACGGGCTACGCTTTCGTGTTGGTAAACAACGGAACACTTCGCCTCGGGATCCTCGGAAGAAGCACTAAAAACATAATCGTAGAGATGCAACCAGCAATCTCTAACATTTCTCAAATGCTGCATGAACTAATGAAACGATGGGTGGAGAAATAAATGCACGTTGACTTTCCTTTCTAATTTCGCGGCGAAACACTTCCCTCCAGACATCGCGTTTTGTGATGTTTCGACGCCTCCAGCACACAATGTTTACCTACCGCTAGCGCCGGCAGGAGGCGCTGAGAAACAGTGTTGCCAAACCGGGTTAGTTGAAAAGAACTAAACTGAATGTAAAAATCACTGTCGTTCTTCCTCCGCCAGCAATTAACATTATTCATTTGATTGTAGAAAAAGGCTAACATTAATGTTAACAGTCGAAAAAAGATAGCAATTTCAGTTAATTGGTAGGCTCTATTCTTGCAGAATACTCGAAGGAACAAATCAATTCATTTTAAAAGTCATAAAGCAGGTCAGAACTCGATGCTTTCATCAAGAATAAATTGTTCCATAAAACTTTTTCTAACTTTTAAAAGCGAAGCTTTTATGCTACAGGTGACAACAAACTTCACAACTACAATTTCTACTCACCTTGCAAAATTTTCTTTAATTAATGTACCGACCTTGAATGCACGTCAGTGATTACTGGTTTGAAACAACCTCCACACAAAAATTCCAGTTGACGTCGTATTGGACCGGGGGTCAACTCGACTCCCCATCCCTAGGGAATTTGCTAGTAGTTTGCAACCTGTCCCAAATGCCCAGTAAGTATGACGTCATGGGTCATAGGTTTGAATCTTGTAGATTAGTAGTGGATATGGACTGGTGCTATCACCCGTTTCTTCATTTCATACTCATCTCTATCATCGTGATTAGGTGAGAGGAAATTCTTCCTATTTTACCCATGCGAGCGAATTTAGATAACCATCTACAGGTGGAAGAATTGCACACAATGCGTTGCGAAGCTCTTGAGAAGGTGAAAGGCTTTTTCTCACGTCCTATCACCCCTCTCCTTTATCTCTTCCTACCGATTCGATCCCGTGACGGTTTTTCCATGGATGGAGTGAGTAAGCGCACCGTGATTTCTTAGAATGAGTTTTCTTTGTTCCCATGCGGAGATTTTCTCATGCAAGGACTTGCCCACTTTGACCACACTGATTTCGCAGTGTGTGGTCACATTATCACTTCCGCTAACATTACTCCTACATTTTCGTTGTATTACCAGGATGGACAACTCAAGGCTATCGGCGGTATACGAGTTTTTCATTTCAAACTCTTCACCAGATGGCAGGTCAATCTATTAAACGAACAGTGAATACCTTAAAATTGAATTGGTAATATGAATATTATTACCGAATTGGAAATTTGTTGCCGATATTTTTACATTAAATATCAAACTAGCAACAGAAAATATTACTTTTCTTGAGGAATTATGTATAGGGTTAAATATGATGGGCTAATGGGTATTCGGTGGATTACTGTTGTCAACATCGCAGACGCACGAATTACATCTATTAATTTATTTTTTATATTACCTCGTATTCATAAGCATGCAGTCCAGTACAGAAAGGGCAGCAGTGCTGGTCCATAGCATTATAATTGTAGTCCTTTTTTTAGTTTGGAATTTTTCTACATTATTTTATACCATCTCAAAAGAATGAACTTTTAGTCCTCCCAGTTTCAGTCAGTCAGTTTTCGAAATGGAAACCCTTAGCACCATCTTGTGGCAATTTGATAAAACATCCGTGTATTTCGCCCAACACCTGGAACATGAACGTGGGACTAGGTAACTTTGAACCATCCATTAACAGGCCGCCTTCTATGCACTATATCTTTACTCTCCAATCGGCAGGTGCTGAAATGCAGTCGCAGTAGTGTTGCAATCTGTAATGTTAAATATCTACATACAGGGATTATTTTTGTATCTTATGCTACCATTGACAGGGCAGAGGCAGATCAGCCAAGCTTTTATTAAAATTATAATTAAAAGCTTGGAAGCACAATAAACACACAAAACATACATAATACCAACATATTATGTATTAAGGTGATCGATTGAAAAATAACTTTTGCGAACATTGTAAGCGAAGGGAATTTTTATGAAGGAAATGACTAATGAGTTTACAAAGGTAAGGAAAGACTACTTTCCACCTTCAAATAGCCTCGAATTAAAGATCGTTTTGAAGGAAGAAAGACCTCGAGGATTCTTGACTTTAATTTTTTTTCTGGGTCAGCTTCCCCAAAGGATAAAAGTCACCACACGCCACTGCTTGTATTGTACTTCCATCCTGGCGATGACATTAATATTAGCTCTCAAAAAAAGGAGTAAACTTTTCCAGAATTCTCCTCGTACGTAACCTGCTACATATCTTAATCTTGGATTTTCATCTTCTCATAACAAAACAGTCAATAGCATTGCGAATTGCATTTCTACTTTGAGAAAAGCAAATTTAGCAAAACTGCGAGTAAAAAGGGGAGGGGGAGAAAGGCGTTTGAGTATTTGCAGAGGTGGTAGCGCCTGAACAGAAAGTAACCCTACCCTACACAAGTCCTTTAGCATAAAGAGAACTACTTAAGTCAGTGGATTAACGTAATATGAAGATGAACTCCTTATCAAGAACAGAGTACTTTAAAACAACGCGATGGATTGGGAAACACGAAACAAACGTCATGATCCTTAATATAGGCAAGAGGGAAAACTAATCGCGACGATGAGGATGAGTGATGAATAGGTAAAGTTGATGAAGGGACTATGGCTGTGCGATATCGATTGAACACCGATACCGACAATATCATTGACAATACCGACACATCCAGATCTTTTAATCTGACATTTCTTGTAGTTTTAATGGGAGTAAGACATATCGCACGTAAGTCAAACACCTTCTGGGACACGGAACGTATTTAACTTTCTGACGAAAGCGCGGAATGCTTTCGTGGACGGTTGTTAGGTTTAAATGTCTGAGCAATAAATATACTACATTTAGCCCAACAACGAAAGCATTTAACATGACAAGACAAGAACACGGCGATTGCCCAAAAAGGTGTTTGACTTCCGTGCGATAAGCGAGACCAGTTTTAACTAGGGAAAACTGAGATTCACATTGTTCTGTGGAGATACTCAAGAATAACATCAATGCAGGGTTGTTAAAAGGCTCAGGTACCTATAAATTCTAATAGGTTTTATTGGATTCCGTTGCAGGACCGGAATATTTTTTCTCGCAAAATTTAAATTCGGTCCAAGTTGCGTATTGTCTCAATACAGAACGTGGACCCTTTTTAACCTGGTCAGGAAAAAGTTACCTGGACCTTTAACACCCCGCATCAATGCCAAGGTAGTGGTTAGAAACTGGCAACTTCGGTAGCCGGAGACCGGAAGTCTACCAGTACACTTCAGGACCTTCTCATTGAAGGTACTATTCTAGCATTCGCCTCGAGTGTCCGAGGGAAAACCATAATGCGCCATCTATAACGGTTTTGCTGTTCTTTGGCCTCAAGGATTAACGTGAGACCAACCCAGCTCCACTCCACAAGACGGCGGCGTAAGAAAGAGCAGACGAGCAGACGACGGAGCGCGCCAGAGACTTCCTCTTCCAGCTCCTGCGCGACCTTCAATTACGGAAACTTGAGTCGGGAGTGCAAAATAGAACAGCCACGCTTGTGTGTGTATGAGCCCGTGCGTAAAGCGGGAGGATGGTTTACCGCTAGGCATGACGTCACCGGAACAAATGGCCTGGTGTACGTGTGCAATGCCTCGCTTTCGGTTTGTACACACGACGGCGAGGGAAAACATTCAATGCGGAGGACATTACCCGTAACGTCAGGAACGGTCAACAAGCGGTACGTTATCCCGTGCACCCAGAAATCAGTTTTATCAAGATAAACATCAAACTGGAATATCCGAGTTATCCGTATAATACTTTATACCTTGTCCTGCTCTGGTCAGAATTGAAGATATTCATATTTCGAACTTTGTATGTGGTGTGAGAATGGCCCATTAATAACTTAACACCCCCAAATAATTAATTTCTTGACGATGGCATCAGTGTATACGTATATCGACCCTCACGCCATCTATTTCCGTTCAGGACCGATGGTCGATATTTTGACCAGCAGTGCGGCAGCAATTAACGTGCCAGTTATTGAAAACTACATACGGTATACCGTATACATTTCAGTTGTCTTTTTGTATATTTAGTATACATATTAAGCTATGACACTCGAATTACAAAACAATACATGCATTTTTACTATCATTAACAAGCTCCTTTGAGTCGGTCTAAATGAAGCTGATTTCGGTGGGTACCACCGTTGAAAGTCGCCAGATTATAGATTTCCCAAAAACGGCAGTAGCGCCACCGGTTTCTCTATTTTATTATTATTATATTACAGGGTAAGTCTAGAGCAATATTTTTCAACCGCCAGCCACAGCCCCGTACTGGAGCCTGGCATCACTTATACCGTGCCCCGAGAGGGTTCCCTGAAATATATTTTGTTTGTGCAGCAATTTCCATTAACAAATACTTCTATTTTCCAACAAGTATCGCCGCATATATACAGGAGTAAATGGTTGTGTTCAACTTACACCAGCTCAAGGATGATACAATTTTAATAGTTATAATTTATTTATTGTTTATATATATCGTTATTAATAATTGCATTCAAATTATAATATGGTTTCTAAACAATTTCGATGCACATATTGTCCTAATGTACATTAATTGTACTCACCCTAACAATATTATTTTAGTACATTTGTGTTACATCAAATCCTATAGTGTCTAATTTTGAAATGTTGTTTATTTGACTATAGAATTAGTGTAAAATGTTTACTAAACTAATGAGAAGGATTTTTACCCGGCCATAATTGAACTCTTACTCGTTATGATTGTGCATTAATATTCAATTTCAAGGGTAAATATTAATACATCTACAAAGGTAAAAAAAAAATACTAAGGTATTTTATAAGTAAAATTATTGGGACAGGGACATAAAAAAAAATACCGGGCCGCGATATCACTGGTCTAGAAACATCTGCCGCACAACAGAACAGCAGATCACATTCACCAGCCACGGTAAAGCAAACGAACCTAAGATCTCAAAAGATAATCCAATAACCAAGGATGCTAAGGGACTTTCTACTTTCCCCTCTCCTTCCACTTTTCTCGGTGCGTGACGCCCCTTGCGAGAAAATGACTGGTCGCCTCGCGTGTTTTGTAATTAACGAGTGCAGCGCCGTTCATTAAGCGGCCTTTCTCCCTGTAGGTGACCCTTCCCTCCCGAAAAACAAACCAGCCCATCCTTCCCTCCTTGGTCATCTCACGACACCAGCTCTCGGTCTCTTTAACACTTGATTTAATTGCTTCCCAGGCCGCTACTTTTTTTCTTTTCTTGTTGCCGTCTTGCCTAAACTACCTTGGGATATCTGCTTCGAACGATTCCCGGGAATTCTTTGCAGACATCACGACGCCCTCAATTAGCTGCTTCTCTGGCTCGACTTCCATATCTGGATTTTTTGGGTGCTTCGCCAGATTTTATAGCCAATCCACAACCATCTTATTCTGGTTTTGGTTTTGAGGCTAGTTTTCACTCTTCTTATTCCAGGGGGGGGGGGGGGAAACGACACAAAAACACGCAACCTTAGTTTCACTTCTTGCCTCAAATAACACAGATTTTATGTGAGCCAGCAAATGTTTATAGCTGACAAGAAGAGGCTATGTATGGCTTAGTAAATTGAGTTTGGAATGGGACTTCGTGTAGTGGTAGAATATCCTAGAGGCAGTGTGGGAATTAAGCATTTTGGTTTAGGGGGGGCACTCAGAGGGGTATTTGTGACTTCATTTCGGGGAGGTAGATTTTTTTGGGAAAGCAAATTTGTATACGTGAACAGTTAGTACATTAAAATATTGTTTTGCAGTTCTATCTGAGAATAGTGAATTTTACCTAGGATAGCACGGTGCTACTTGTGTCGCACCAGTCAACACATGCTTTTTCAAAGCACAAAACTGTTCAATCTGTATTGTATTAATCTATGTTGAAATCTTTTCTTTAAAAATGTTAGAAATATGTTATTGTTAATATCTCAATGGGTACAGGATTGTTTAACTTAATTCTTGCACAAATGCTGAAACTATAGATACATAAACAATCATGTAGTTATCTTGGTAAAATGTAAACACATTTTTGATATAAAAGAGCAAGACCTTTGTAAGCCAGCGGGACATTCTCCTGGTTGCTGAAAGGCTGATGATTCAGGGGACGTTGGGTAATATCTTGCTTCAATCTTCGGATTGGCTGGTGTACTTGTGCTCCATTTGGCAGATATTCCACAAACCCAACTCTGAATAAGGCGTTCTCCTGCATCATCAAAAAGACCAGGGTTATATACTTCGGTACAACTAATAGGTTTAGGCCTACAAGTTGCATCGGGTGAATTGTCTGTTTTGAAAAGTGTTTGTATATCATCGGAAGTTTAAATAAATCTTCTAGTAAGAGATCTGGATGATCTTCCTAACCAATATAGGATAATTTAAAATAAATCCTGCACCACAGACCACGCAAGGGCTTGGTCCTTCTAACCCTAAGAAGCCTTTGAGAAGTCCGAAAAGTGTTTGTAACCAGACTAACAAAGCCCTAAAGGCAGAAGGTGCGTGTCATACTATGATAACATTTACACGTGTTTGGAAACACTTAGTTTACATTCTAAGAAAAGGCATAGACCGTTTACACAAAAAAGAGTTAGTGAGCTAGTAACGCTCAGAAAACCAAATGTCTATTGCCTGTTCAACTCAGTGACTGCGTGCGGCGAAATATGCAATCTACCTCCAACGAATAGTTAACGATATCAAATCTATTTACCATAGCGGTAGGTTTTCGTAGATAACAATGGGGGACAGAGTAACGGCGTTACTCTGGGATTTATCTGTAAAACCTCTGCACCCGACGACAATGTAATTACAGTAAAACCTCGTTAATCCGAACCCCGGACTTCGCTTAATCCGGACAGGCAAAAGGAAAAAAGTAGAATGCAAGATTTTAAATGTGGCTAGAAGTTAACAATCGTATTCGTCGAACGTACTGCATTGTATGTACAGTATTGCTTTACATTTTACTGTTCTGTATAGTGTATTTAGGCCTATTCCCTTTAAATACACCATAATGAACGTGTTTTGTTGCTATAAACTGAGTTTTAATGCACTTTCTACTGTTCTTTTAGGTTATTTCAGTTAATCCGGACTTTCGTTAAACCGGTCAACTTATCCCCCCATTAGTCCGGATTAACGAGGTTTTACTGTACACTGTTTCTAAATTACATGTACTGTATATGTTATCATAAGATTTAATAACCTAGGTTAACCTATGTATGTACTTGGGAGGCAATAGTTTTCTTTACTGACTGATAGATAACATATACAAATTAGCGTACAAAAAAACTAGCTCCCGTAATAAAGTCACAAATACGCCACTGAGTGGGCATTCCCTCTCCCCCCAAAGCAAAAAGCTTAATTCGTACAGTGTTTTTTTTTATTTTTTTTTATTTTTTTTTGCCAGGGATGAAAATTTTTGTGGGGAGATCCGGCATCCCCCCGTTAATTTGCACGGAATTGATATGTCAGGGTATTAGCACGCACATACGTACTTCAGTTCTGATCATCTTTCTTCCCTTCCCTCTCAGCCACTGAACCCTGACGATCTGACTCATGCTTGTTTGCATCATCCACCCGGTGCCTTTGAATTCGTGGAACAAACGTCACCCTGCAAGACAGATACGAAAACCGTATTTGGATGCGAGGCTGTCGTACAGGAAGAACCAACGAACTCGCCCACGTTAACTGCAAAACAATAAATAACAGGCGTCCTGTCTTCTGCCACCCTGACTACAGTAATCGATACAATTTTATGCATCTTACTGTATTCTGATTTTTTTTATGGTTTCATTTAATTGCATATTATATCTTATTCTCCAATTAACGTATTCTTAAACTGTTAGATATTCGCCCCTTAATATTTGATATTTAAATGTTTTTAGAGCACTCTTCACTTTGTGAAGGTCCATTCTTGTGAAGCGGTTGAACTCGCACGCGTATTGAATTGCTTCATCCAGCCGGATAAATAAAACAAAAGATGTCCCTACAAAGCAACGGAATTTAAAAATATATGCTTTCCAGTGACGCGACTGGATAATTTTTGGAAACTGACAGGGAAATTTGAACATTGTTTTGTCCTGATAGTATCAGGACATGATTATTTAAAAATATTTTTATACTTACATAATAGTTATATTTATATCTATGTTTTGTCAAGGTTATGTTCTATGCTGGAAAATACATAAGTATGGTATAACTTGATACGATCCAACTGCACAACTTAGATAGAGGCACTTTCTTTACAATATGTAGGCCCATACAAAGTTCTATGCACTACTATGAATCATAAATAACTAATTAAGTTCACAAATTACAATTGCCCTCTTGTTATGCCTCCGCTAATTGGGTAGTTGGACATTGAAAAAGCTGGGTTAAAATATGATAGCCACTCTCTTTGTGTAGTCACGTCAAGTGTAGTAGATGCCTAAAATCATCTTGACTTGTTTTTGTATATCTATTACAGTTTCAGTGTAAGTGGTCATTACAACTGCTGTATCTGAAACTTGGAATAAATAAAAAGGTAAAGTGTTCCCCTGTGCTTTGCACCACGCCATGAAGGCGTATAAGGGGTGTGAAGTTAGTAAATAAATTGTTTAACTTCATGAAGCGATTATGAGCTAATCTGTTGATTTTCGGTTACTGAGAGAATGTTTGGACATTAAGAGCTTGTATTCCAATCCAAAGTAGTATTATTTGGTTTGTGGAGTTTAGACAACTGTAATTGAAGAAATGTTGTTTAATATTACTATTGTTGTTACTGTCTTCAAAGTTTCGTTTTAAAGTGTGAATGAAGAATATAGAGCAAATAAATAATGGAGGTAGAAGAATTTAGGGCTAAAAAAAGTGCCCAATGACTGCAGTGTGGATACTTACAGCGTTGGATCACGTTCTACATGTTGCCACACATCTGAGGTGGTCTCAGTCTCGAAGGGTCAATTATATATTGACCGCAGAACACACAACATTTTAGGCTCGGATGTTCAATTGTTCTTCCAGGTTCATAGGTAGCCTATTTGTTGATCTAGTGTTCATTCACAAGATTTTGGTCAAAATTCACATATTCTGATGATGATAAGCCATTAGGCGAAACGCCAGTTGCACAGACCTGGCACCACTGGAAGGCGTGCCACCTAGCACCTTTGGGCGTGAATAGGGTTTTGCAGACCTTGGCCTGAGGTCGAACAGTCCCTCCAACAATTACGGATAGCAGCTCGTCGTTGATTGATAGGAAGCGCCAGTGCCCGATTACCCGGTGCACCGCAAAGCTCCGGACCGTTACTTCAGAAGGAAAGCAGGGCTTGGAATCATCAAATGTTACAAAGCTCGACTCCCTTGCCCTGGGAATTCTCAAGCGGTTATTTCAGAAGCTTCCAACGGTTGGTGATGATTACCTCTAAGATTCAAGGCGTGAAAGAGCTTGTACGAGAGGGAGTGGGCAGAATGATAGCAGCTTCTCTGCCCTCGGGGGATTTCGTGTCAGCTGAGATGAGATAAAGTCAGGCCTTGATTGAACAACGTATCATTGCCGTGCCCAGCTCCTGTTGTAAATGGGCTCAACTGCGCTCGATGTGTATTGTGTGTGCTCCATAAAAAAATTACCTTGCGGGGTCAGTAACTTAAGTGTTCATTAGTGATGAAAAAACTATTTTTATATTAAGAATTCCATTCGACATCTTGTTGTCCTTAGGTTCTTTTACGTCACTTTTCTAACTCTTGGGTTAAGGCGAAGAGGGACAATTACGCACCAGGCATGCATTTATTCCAATATCGTCGGAATGAGCAATGCTACTAAAAAGATCTCCGCCAGAAATGAAGAGTATGAATTTCTCCCCATGTGGCAAGTGGAAGCGGTTTCCTAAGTTGATTATTAAGCCTTATACGATTTTTGAAAAATATGATGAATTAGTATTTACCGAATCCCATGTATTCCTTATGGGACATCAACTTCAACTTCAAGTTATGGCTCATCAAATGGGAGTTTCGACTTTTCCTACTACTATGACATAGTTCAACGTGTCCTTTTTCCGTCCATGTACTTTTCTACGTCATCGGATGTTTGATATTCCCGAGAGAACGAATAAAATAATGGTCCCATAAGCCTAGTGCATTTCTCCTTGCCTCCTACGGCCATCCTGGCAGTGTTGCCAAACCTGATGTGCATAATAGAGCTAAATTTCACCATTAATATAGCTAAAGAGGACTTTCAAGGAGCTAGATTAACGAAGGCTGCATAAAGTGCCTACTAGGGTAATTTTAGTTGTCAGAGGGGTAGGGGTGCTGCTATTACCGTTAGCTTTAAAGTGATGGCAATTTATTCTTAGTTTTCACCGCCTAGATTTGGCGGCATCACCCATCTCCATAATCCAATGATCTTAATATAAAATCGAAAATAAAGGGTTCCCGGATAACAAAATTGTCATCTTCATCTTAGCCACAGCGCTATATATAAAAATACATGGGGAGGAAACAAGAGGTGGGTGACGCAGCCTATAGCTATACGAATATCACACCACGTGCAAAATGTA
The DNA here is from genome assembly GCF_977018435.1 of Lepisma saccharinum. Lineage (NCBI taxonomy): Eukaryota > Metazoa > Arthropoda > Insecta > Zygentoma > Lepismatidae > Lepisma > Lepisma saccharinum. The sequence continues at coordinate 133,441,611 of NC_139231.1, read as the reverse complement.
CACTCATGGCAAAAGTTGGTATTTATGGGCCGGAGCCAGTGGTGGCATCATAGTGGGGCAGAGGGCGGGTGCCACAGTTCACAGTCAAACGAGTGCACGAGAGAGCCAGATCTGGCTTCAAAAGAGCGAAGTTGGCAACAGTGATCAGCAGCTGACCCAGCGAGAAAGACCAAGGGGAAATTGTCCCTCCTCGCCTTAATCATTAACGCTTTCATCCTATAACGAAAAGAATCCCAGGAGGAGAAGCATTTTTCAGCAGTTCGGATCTCACCTTAAATTTTAAGTCTAGTTTCGATCAGCTGATCTGGGCGTAAATTGGTCTCAATACAAACTTTACCAAATGAATCCGACAACTTGACGCGCCTAGCTCAAACCTAATATCTAACTCGTCAACACTGGCCCAACATGAAAAGCCAGCTCGTCAACACTGGCCCAACATGAAAAATCCAACTCGTCAACACTGGCTCAACATGAAAATCCAAATCGTCAACACTGGCTCAACATGAAAATCCAACTCGTCAACACTGGCTCAACATGAAAATCCAACTCGTCAACACTGGCTCAACATGAAAATCCAACTCTTATTTATTGATTTGCTTTATTTTACTTCGCCTCTTGTGCCACTTTTGGCTAATTTGCGAAGATGGAGATGAGTGATGCCATGATGAAATTGATGAATGGACACTCACAAGCATCCATGCTCAGTCCGGGATTCGAACCAGGGACCTCTAGCGTTGTAGCGCGACGTGCTAACCAATCCGCCACGGAGGCTGGCTGGCTAATTCGAACTCGAGAACACTGCCTTATCCAAGTTTATGTTTTTGGCGTACTTTTCATATTCTGTGGCTTATCTGAAAGCCATTTAACATCTCCATGCATGCTAATTACACCCTTGTACTACATCACTCACGTTCATTTTGAAATTCAGACAGCCAATACAACAGAATAGAAGAGCCTTTATTGAGCGGGGGTGTTTCACTCTCGCGGACCGCTCTTACAACCAACCCTTGTCAAAAATCAAACACATTAAGAGTAGAAAAATGAAAATATGGAAAAAATTAAACCTATGTACTTACAATAAACAATTAATGTACTCTTAATGTACTAAAACCAATACTTCACCCCTATTCATTACAGCAAAGACAAAGGCAGTTTGGATAGTAACTGCTTCCTTATGTTTGATTTGTGTGTTGCAGGGTGGAGCTCCCCTGAGGTCAGTGATGAGGGTAGAGTGGACCACAGTCTGGCATTTTATTTACAACCCTCATTTTGATATTTGCACACAGAATGCCCTTAGTCTGGATGGAAGTACTTCCACGTAAATGAGAATTTAAAAGCATGTGTCTACAGGGGGCTGGGATTTGAAATCAAAACTCCACACACTGGCATACACACACACAAAAAAAGAACACTTAAGTGTACAGACTTCTCGCGGTTAAATATTACTAAGATTTTATGCATGAACAAAATTCCAGTACTTACTCCTCCACGACCGTTTTAACTTACTCCCGTAGTGTCTAATGTTCGAAGAATATGAATTCCATGAGTGCTTACCTGAAAATAAACAAAAACAGATTCAGTAAGTATATTTATGTACGCAAATATCTTGAAGAGTGTTCAAACTTTTAATTATTATGCTATTGTTTAAAGCTCTAATGGCTTCAGGCCACTAATAATGCAAAACTTAGTTTGGTTTATTTTACGTCGCTTTTCTGCTACTTTTAGCTAAACGCAACGATGTGAATGAATGATGATGGAGTGTATTATCCTGGCTGCGAGTCCACCAGACTCCAGAGACTCAGTCTGCAGTCAAAGGTGTACTATGTGGAAGAGACTGACGTTTGGGTGCTTTCTGGAAAGGTCACCCCATACATACCAATGACGGAGACAAATGAAAGGATATGAATATTCAAGAGGACGAGCGACTAGCGAAAGCATCTTGGAGGTAAACTGTCAGCAGTGACTTATGACGTCACGTATTTATTACCTGCTGTGCAAAATACGCTAACAGCACTAATTTATTTGTGCTAACAGATGCATACGTAAGTGGGTTAGGTTGGTCACGTCTCCAAGTTGTTAAAGATGTCGCTAGCAGAGGGCTTCTCCTCATGTCGTCGCCTTGTAATCAAGGGGCGGCGTAGGTACAGTCAGCGGCAATAAAAATGGGACACCTAGATATTGAAATACTGGCTTCCCTGCAACGCATTGTGTGTAACTCCAAGGCAATGAAGAGATTTCAGTAGTAACTTTTCAATAGGAAGTATCGCCGTAAATTTAGGTAACGCACACAGTATTTCAGGCTCTACTGTCGGATTAAAAATTATAGATAGCTACTATAGTTTAGACTCCAATTAAAAATTAACCAGTAGACCTACATAAAAGAGTTACATCAAATTTAGCTCATTGAATTCTGTGTATCTATGCTAACCAAATTTTCATCGATTACGTTTTCTACTTTTTATCGTGAAGTTTTTAAATTCGAGTTTTGCAAACAATCGCGCTCTTTGAAATTATATAAATAAAAAACGGGTGGACCGATCGTGATGAAATTTGAGTATGGTGTAGGTGGAACGGTTCAAAACACAATTCTTAATTTTCAGATTTTTAAAATGTCAAAAACCAGTTCTTATGAATTTTGCGAAACAACTTTTTCTTGGTATTGGGTAGTCCTACAAATACAATATTGGTCTTGTTTTGAAGCTTTTTGCATCTATTTCCCAAAATCCATTATCATTGTCAATTCACATTGCGAAACACATTTTTATTTAATGGAGTAAAGATGTACGTGGAACATGGCAACACCGCAAACAGTAACACGCGGTACCAGCCCTTAGTTTGCACGGTTCAATGGACATCGCTGTGTGCGGTGTGTAATAGTATTTCTATTGCCGGTGAGTGTACATCAGTGGCGTATACCGAGTCCAATATCTGGGCTACCTCACTGTCACGTGGTCCTAGGCTATGAATAGTTTACCAACTCATAGGAAACCAGGTTGCCAACTCTTAAGAAACCAAGTTGCCAACTCATAAGAAACCAAGTTCCATAAATAATAAGAATATCCTCAATATGTACCGTAGGCGGCTACTGCATACATATTGCCTTATACATAAAATTATTACATCTGGGAAGCCGTCGTATCTGGCAGACATGTTGATCCCTCGCACAAGTATTCACAGCCACCATAAAATAAATAATTTCAAATTTAACCTTCCACTCTGCAACACACAGGCATATCAGTCGTCGTTTTCATATTTTGCTGCAAAAATGTGGAGTGCCCTACCTAAGACCATGTCGAGCATATCTAAAATAGAATCTTTCCGAAATGAAGTAAAGAATTTTCTTTTGGCAGAGCAGAGATTGTGTTCAAATACTATGATGTAACTTGTATGTTTATGTTATGTATTTTGTCTACATATTTTTATTTTTATTTATTTTTTATTCATTTTATTTTATTTTATGTAGTTGTCTTTTCACAATTTTTGTATCATTTTATTCATACATTTATTACAATTACTTTATCAATAGATTTTGTAACTAAATTATACAGTTTATTGCACACTGTATTAATACTGTAATAACATAAGAAATGTAAATTTAAATGTAATCGATGACATGGGTTAGGTGGCAGAACAGCCTCAGGCTGAACCTCGCCCAAGCAAATAAAGAATTTGAATTTGAATTTGAAGTTGCCAACTCATAAGAAACCAGGTTGCCAACTCATAAGAAACCAGGTTGCCAACTCTTAAGAAACCAGGTTGCCAACTCTTAAGAAACCAGGTTGCCAACTCTTAAGAAACCAGGTTGCCAACTCTTAAGAAACCAGGTTGCCAACTCATAAGAGACCAGGTTGCCAACTCATAAGAAATCAGGTTGCCAACTCATAAGAAATCAGGTTGCCAACTCATAAGAAATCAGGTTGCCAACTCCAGAATCACAATTATTCATATCAGTGAGATAGATGATGTTTCCATTTCTCATCAATTTTTCTCCCGTATTTTATTCTCTAGACTCCAGGCTTCGCACATAGCCTAGCTAGCCTAAAATATACGCTTCTGGTGTACATAGTGGTTCGGAGCCTACTTTAAGCTGTAGGTCCAGAACTCAGACACAGTAAGAAAAGTACTTCTCCCCAAAACTGCCGCCAACTGGAAAAACGTATAAGTATTCATTTAAATTACTCCATATTTAGTTGTTATAAGATCATGTGCTGTGCAGATGCTATATGACACACACATGCGAGAGCGAGAGTTTCAAAACAAGAGACGCGACGGCAGTTGTGACCTATGGAAGCACACAAAGTCAAAGGCAGGATGTTCCCCCAATTACGACTGATGGAGGCGAAGTAATGAAGAGGTCGCAGAGTGCATCCACCAACCAATTCGACGTGGAATGCAGACGAGAGCTTCCACTAACAAGTTTACGCCACGGCCAACAGTCTCTCTCCGCGACTTCCACATCTGCCGTCGCCCACTCGCGGGGGTTACGTAACAAGGAGATTCGCGCTAAAATTCTGAACACTGGAGCGGCAAGTTTCAAAGGCAGGATGCTTCCATGCAAATAAAGAAAAAGCATAAATTTGCATATATGCAAAATTAAATGCCAATTATTGCCGATTTGTGTTATTCAGGTGTTTTAAAATACGAAGGTTGTAAGAAAAATGTATCGCTCCATCATTCTATCAAAATATTGAAGAAGACACGTCTCAAACATTTTCTTAGTAGGTTCCCCCGACCTCCGTGGTCGAGTGGTTAGCACAGCGCGCTACGACGCCAGGGGTTCCGGTTTCATGGATGACCTTTGCGAATGTCCCTTCATCCATAGGCGTGCGCAGACCATCTGATTGGGGGTAGGGGGGGCAAAAGCCTTTATGAAAGTTCAGTCGGGAATGAAAAACTGTTTTAGATTCATTGCATTGATGGTTCATATATACAAAGTTTTGCAAAATGAAAATATTATTGATTTCATATGGCACCAAAAATTTCATGGGGAGCCATGGCATTCTCTTTTAGATTTTTTTTCATTTCGATCGTTTGGAGTCCAGGCTCAACTCCCGCCGACCCCTAGCCACGGCTCTGAACTTGAGAAGCTTGTAATTAAGTAGAAACTGCGAGCGAAGCGAGCAAGAAAATTTTGCGATATATATATTTTTATTTGTATAAAATTTGATATCGAAGGGGGGGGGGGGCAATTTTCCCTTTGTGCCACCCTGCAGGTGCTCTTGACCACCTGGAAGAAATGATGTAAGAAAGACGAGAAAAATAATTCCATCTTGAGTATTCTTTTGTCCTGCTACTCGTAGTTCTTTTACCCCAATGTTTGCCCCTTAGAATTGATTTCCATCCAAAGTTGGGGAGGGGCAATGCTCATTGACACCCCTGTGGTTACGCCACTGCACCCCCTTCCCCCTTAGTTGCTTTGAACTTTAATCGGCTTGAAAATACTTTATTTTCCTTAAGAGCATAATATCGTTTAATAACGGCGATAAAGATTCCTCTACACTAAATTTCTAGGTGAAAGTATAATAATGTATGGACGTCTGGAAGGGAGAGCAACAATGGCCACACCTCCCCCTTAGAAATCGAATGTCAACCTAAAAGTATATATTTCACATGTATAATTTCATTTCAGTCATAGTAATTTACAGTAATGCGATAATTTCAAATTAAAGTGCTGTTTTTGAGGGGGCAACACTATTATCGGGGTAATATACTCACGCTTATGTACCTTGCTTGTTCCTCCATTGAAAAAATCTGCGAACGTCCGTGATTCTTGCCCCCCCCCCCCCCCCGTGCGCACGCCTATGCCAATTCATTCATGACTCATCCTCATAGTGCTGCAAATTGAGGAGTCGGGTTAATAACTTCCCCGTCACTTTGGAGCACTCCCACGGCTTCACCGACTGTATAATTACCATTATAGCGAAGATAAAGATGAGTGATATGATGAAATTGGTGAAGGAACACTCACAAAGAACACCCATGCACAGGCCAGGATTCGAACCCTGGGCCTCCTGGCGTCGGAGATATCACCCCCCCCCCCCTCCCGTGCGAATCGAATCCTTCTCGTTAACAGCTGTGTTATCTGAAGGTACCAGTATAAGAAAGAAAAAAAAAATTCGTCCATTCCATCTTACAAACACGAACACATGACAACACGCACTCAAAACTTTCATAGGAGCAAGACAAATTGAGCTTGTAACTGTGCCTCTGCATGCTTTAGGAATTTCTCCTTGAGCAAGCGGCCACGAACAAAAAAAAAACGCCGGTAAAACAACAAAGGAGCCACTTTCCCCTGCCCGCCCATTCATGATACACGAGTGCACGTGGAATAATGCACGTAAGAAGGCATGGTCACCTGCAGCGATGAATGGTGTACGGTTTCCCTGCTTGTGCTGCCATTCAGGAGCCATTAACGGGGGCCGCGCATTCAAAGAAAACGCAACTGGACACGTTCGCTGAGGACAGTCCGGTGGCCGGCCTTGTTTGCAGAGGATTTAACGGGAATTACTCAACGTTTGTCGCGTTCACTGAGAAAAAAAGAGCAACAGGAGAGCGAAGGAAATAGAGGAAAAGAGAAAAAGAAAGAGAAGAGAGCAGAAAATGAAACAAAGAGCAGAGATACAGGAAAAATACAAGAAGAAAAGAAAGAGTAAAGAGAGGGGAAGGAAAAGAATCGTGGAAAAAGAGATGGAGGAAGCAAAAGAACGAAGAGAATGGAGAAAAACAAGAGTAGAGAGAAGAAAAGAAAGAAGACGGAAAGTAAGAAGAGAATCGGAGAAAAAGAGAAGAGAGGAAAAGAAAGAATCAGAGAAAAGAAGAGAGGGGAAAAGAAAAAAGGGGACGAGCGAGGAAATAATAAAAAGAGGAAAGCGAGAAATAAAAAAGTGAACCAAGGAAAGAGGACACAGGAAGATGCAGAGAGATTATGGATAAAAGAAGGTGGGAAGACGGGAAATGAGAAAGATGCTGAGAAAAGAGAAACAGAGATAAGAGGGAACCACAGGGAGACAAAGAGAGAGGAAGCGACAAGAGAAACAAGAAAGACAAGGCACCGGAGAAGAGAAGGAACCAGAGTGAACGAAAAGAGAAAGAAATTCTTAGAAATGGGCTAAGACTAAACATTAATAGGGTGGGAGAAGGATGTATTTGATATCCACATGTACAGTCAGGTTCAAAGATATGAACTCAAATTGTCCATGACCATTTTCATTCACTTTTCTGACTATACATTAACACTGGGTCGTTCTGTTCTGATGACATCAGATAGGATAAGAGACATACTGCAGCTCCTTGACTATATAGAGGTGAGGAGTCTGATTTAAGAAGCTACGTATTAGAATCCTTTCACACAGACCCCGAGGTGCTTGTCATTGCTACTTCCAAGACCTTCCTTACAGCTTTTTCATTCAATTTTTCTTC